>NW_027141155.1:955000-1032507 GCF_036365525.1 Heterodontus francisci | reverse complement strand
TCCTCCGCAACTCCCCGACCCCGCTCCCCTTCCCCTACTCCCCTACCCCACCCCCTCACACACTCCCCTCCCCCACTCCCGTCCACCACTCCGTATCCCTGCACCTCCTCACTGCCCTCCCCTACCACGCTCCCATCCCCCACTACCCTCCCCCACCCCACTCGCCTTCCGCACTCCCCGTTACCACACCCCTACACAACTCCGCTTCCCAACTCTCCTCCGCCACTCCCCTCACAAACTCCCATACCACACTCACCTCCACTGCTCCCCTAATCCGCTCCCCTCCCCCACACCCCTCCTCAACTCCCCTCCTGCACTCCCCTCCCCTACTCCCCTCCCCAACTCCCCTCCCTCTCTCACCTACCCCGCTCCCCTCCACAGCTCCCCTCCACAACTCCCCTTCCCAACTCTCCTGCCCCACTCCTCTCACTAACTCCCATACCCCACTCCCCTACTCTGCTCCCCTACTCCGCTTCCCTCCCCCACACCTCTCCTCAACTCCCTTCCTTCACTCCCCTCCCCCACTCACCTCCCCAACTCCCCTACCGCAATCCCCTCCCACACCCTCCTCCCCACTCCAGTCCCCAACACCCCTCCCCCATTCCTCTACACCACTCCGCTCCCCCTCTCCTCTCCGCAACTCCCCACAACCACTCTGCTCCCCCAATCGCTGCCTCAACTCCCCTCCCCCACTCTCCTACACCACTCCCCTACACCACTCCCCTCTACCAACTCCCCTCCCCAAAACTCCTCTCCCACTTCCCTCACCAACTCCCATACCCGACGCCCCTACTCCACTCCCCTCTCCCAATCCAGTCCCCAACTCCACTCCCCCATTCCCCTCCCCAACTCCCCTACCCCGCACCCCTTCCCCCACTCCCCTACACCAACCCTCCCCCACTCCCGTCGACCACTCCGCATCCCTGCACCTCCTCACTGCCCACCCCTACCACACTCCCATCCCCCACTACCCACCCCCTCCATTCCCCTGCCGCACACCCCTCCACATATCCCCTACCCCACTCCCCTACCCGACTCCCCGTTACCACACCCCTACACAACTCCCCTGCCCAACTCTCCTCCCCCGCTCCTCTCACTAACTCCCATACCCCACTCCCCTACCCTGCTCCCCGACTCCGCTTCCCTCCCCCACACCTCTCCTCAACTCCCCTACCCCACTCCCCTTCCCCACTCCCCTAACCAGCTCCCCACCCCAACTCCCCAACCACTCTTCCCCCCAACTCAGCTCCCATACTCCCCCCAACTGCACTCCCCCTCTCCTGTTCACCACTCCCCTCCCCTTCTCGTCTCCGCAACTCCCCACAACCACTCCGCTCCTCTAATCCCTGCCTCAACTCCCCTCCCCCACTCCCCTGCCCCACTCCCCTACCCCATTACTCTCCCCAACTCCCCTCCTCAACACACCTCCCCCACTTCCCTCACCAAATCCCATACCCCACTCCCCTACTCCACATCCCTCGCCCACTCCCCTTCCCCAATCCTCTTCACCACATCCCTCCTCAACTCCCCTCCCTCACTCCCCTCCCCCGCTCACCTCCCCCACTCCAGTCCCCCAACTCCCCTCCCAACTCACCTCCCCAACTCCCCTACTGCAATCCCCTCCCCCACTCCCCTCCTCAATCCAGTCCCCAAATCCCCTCCCCCACTCACCTCCCCCACCCCATCACCCACGCCCCTCCCCAAGTCCCCTCCCCAACTACGTTCCCCGACTGACCCCACTGCCCTCCCCATTCCTTAACCCCACTCACCTCCCCCTCTCCTCTCCGCAACTCCCCTCAACCACTCCGCTCCCCCAATCCCTGCCTTAGCTCCCCTCCCCACTCTCCTACCCCACTTACCTACCCCAATCCCCCTCCCCTCCCCAACACTCCTCCCCTACTTCCCTTTCCAACTCCCATACCCCACTCCCCTCCTCCACTCCGCTCAGCCCACTCCAGTTCCCAACTCCCCTCCCCCACTCCAGTGAATCACTCCCCTCCCCCACTCCCCTCCTCCATGCCACTCCCCCACTCCACTCCCCCACTCCAGTCCCCCACTCCACTCCCCCAACTCCCCTCCCCAACTCTCCTCCCCCACTCCCCTCACAAACTCCCATACCTCACTCCCCTCCACAACTCCCCATCCCCAACTCCCCTGCCCAACTCCATTCTGTAACATGCCTCCCCCACTCCCCTCCCAAACTCCCCTACCCCACTTCCCTACCGCAATCCCCTCCCACACCCCCTCCCCACTCCAGTCCCCAACACCCCTCCCCCACTCCTCCCCGCCACCCCCATCCCCCATGACCCTCCCCAAGTCCCCTCAACAACTACGTTCCCCGACTCCCCCCACTGCCCTCCCCCATTCCTCTACACCACTCCGCTCCCCCTCTCCTCTCCGCAACTCCCCACAACCACTCTGCTCCCCCAATCGCTGCCTCAACTCCCCTCCCCCACTCTCCTACCCCACTCCCCTACACCACTCCCCTCATCCAACTCCCCTCCCCAAAACTCCTCACCCACTTCCCTCACCAACTCCCATACCCGACGCCCCTACTCCACTCCCCTCTCCCACTCCAGTCCCCAACTCCACACCCCCACTCCCCATCCTAACTCCCCTCCCCAACTCTCCTCCCTCACTCCCCTCACACACCCCTCCTCACCTCCCCTCCTGCACTCCCCTCCCATTCCCCTCCCCAACTCCCCTACCCCGCTCCCCTTCCCCCACTCCCCTACACCACCCCTCCCCCACTCCCGTCAACCACTCCGCATCCCTGCACCTCCTCACTGCCCTCCCCTACCACACTCCCATCCCCCACTACCCTCCCCCCTCCATTCCCCTGCCGCACACACCTCCCCATATCCCCTACCCCACTCCCCTACCCCACTCCCCGTTACCACACCCCTACACAACTCCCCTTCCCAACTCTCCTCCCCCACTCCTCTCACTAACTCCCATACCCCACTCCCCTACCCTGCTCCCCTACTCCGCTTCCCTCCCCCACACCTCTCCTCAACTCCCCTACCCCACTCCCCTTCCCCACTCCCCTAAACCGGTTCCCCACCCCAAATCCCCAACCACTCTCAACCACTCTTCCCCCCAACTCCGCTCCCATACTCCCCCCAACTGCACTCCCCCTCTCCTGTCCACCACTCCCCTCCCCCTCTCATCTCCGCAACTCCCCACAACCACTCTGCTCCCCCAATCGCTGCCTCAAATCCCCTCCCCCACTCTCCTACCCCACTCCCCTAAATCACTCCCCTCATCCAACTCCCCTCCCCAAAACTCCTCCCCCACTTCCCTCACCAAATCCCATACCCGACGCCCCTACTCCACTCCCCACAACCACTCCGCTCCTCCAATCCCTGCCTCAAATCCCCTCCCCCACTCCCCTGCCCCACTCCCCAACCCCATTACCTTCGCAAACTCCCCTCCTCAACACACCTCCCCCACTTCCCTCACAAAATCCCATACCCCACTCCCCACTACACTCCCCTCCCCCACTCCCCTTCCCCACTCCTCTTTACCACATCCCTCCTCAACTCCCCTCCCTCACTCCCCTCCCCCATGCCACTCCCCCACTCCACTCCCCCACTCCACTCCCCCACTCCACTCCCCCAACTCCCCTCCCCAACTCTCCTCCCCCACTCCCCTCACAAACTCCCATACCTCACTCCCCTCCACAACTCCCCATCTCCAACTCCCCTCCCCAACTCCATTCTGCAACACGCCTCCCCCACTCCCCTCCCCAACTCCCCTACCCCACTACACTCCCTCACTCCCATCCCGCACTCCACTCCCCAACCACCTCCCGATTCCCCTCCCCAACTCCCCAACCCCGCTCCCCATCCCCTACTCCCCTACCCCACCCCCTCACCCACTCCCCACCCCCACTCCCATCACCAACTCCCCTCCCCCACTCCCCACCCCCACTACCCTCCCTCACCCCCCTCCCGCATCCCACTCCCCAACGCTCCTCCCCATTCCCCTCCGCAACTCGCCTACCCCGCTCCCCTTCCCCGACCCCATCCCCTCACACACTCCCCTCCCCCACACCCCTCCTCAACTCCCCTCCACAGCTCCCCTCCCCTAATCCCATCCCCAACTCCCCTCCCTCACTCACCTACCCCGCTCCCCTCCACAGCTCCCCTCCACAGCTCCCCTCCACAACTCCCCTCCCCAACTCCCCGACCACCCTTCCCTCCCCAACACCCCTCCCGCACTACCCTCCCCATTCTCCTCCCCAACTCCCCTACCCCGCTCCCCTTCCCCCACTCCCCTGCACCACCCCTCCCCCACTCCCGTCGACAACTCCGCATCCCTGCACCTCCTCACTGCCCTCCCCTACCACACTCCCATCCCCCACTACCCTCCCCCCTCCATTCCCCTGCCGCACACCCCTCCACATATCCCCTACCCCACTCCCCTACCCCACTCCCCGTTACCACACCCCGACACTACTCCCCTTCCCAACTCTCCTCCCTCACTCCTCTCACTAACTCCCATACCCCACTCCCCTACCCTGCTCCCCTACTCCGCTTCCCTCCACCACACCTCTCCTCAACTCCCCTACCCCACTCCCCTTCCCCACTTCTCTCGCCAGCTCCCCACCCCAACTCTCCAACCACTCTTCCCCCCAACTCCGCTCCCATACTCCCCCCAACTGCACTCCCCCTCTCCTGTCCACCACTCCCCTCCCCCTCTCATCTCCGCAACTCCCCACAACCACTCCGCTCCTCCAATCCCTGCCTCAACTCCCCTCCCCCACTCCCCTGCCCCAACCCCTACCCAATTACCCTCCCCAACTCCCCTCCTCAACACTCCTCCCCCACTTCCCTCACCAAATCCCATACACCACATCCCTCCTCAACACCCCTCCCTCACTCCCCTCCCCCGCTCACCTCTCCAACACCCCTCCCTCACTCCCCTACCCCACTCCCCTCCCCCACTCCAGTCCCCAACTCCCCTCCCCCACTCACCTCCCCAACTCCCCTACTGCAATCCCCTCCCCCACTCCCCTCCTCAATCCAGTCCCCAACTCCCCTCCCCCACTCCCCTCCCCCACCCCATCCCCCACGCCCCTCCCCAACTCGCCTCCCCAACTCCCCTCCCCAACTCCATTCTGCAACACGCCTCTCCCACTCCCCTCCCCAACTCCCCTACCCCACTCCCCCACCCACTCCCCTCACCAACTCCCCTCCCCAACTCCCCTCCCCCACTACCCTCCCTCACTCCCATCCCGCACACCACTCCCCATCCACCTCCCGATTCCCCTCCCCAACTCCCCTACCCCGCTCCCCATCCCCTACTCCCCTACCCCACCCCTCACCCACTCCCCACCCCCATTCCCCTCCCCCACTCCACACCCACACTCCACTCCCCCACTCCACTCCCTAACTCCCCTCCCCAACACTCCGCCCTGACTCCCCTCACAAACTCCCATACCCCACTCCCCTCCCCAACTCCCTCCCCAACTCCCCTACCCAACACCCCTCCACAACACCCCTCCCCCACTCCCCTCCCCCACTCCCCTCCCCCACTCCCATCACCAACTCCCCTCCCCCACTCCCCTCCCTCACCCCCCCTCCCGCATCCCACTCCCCAACCCTCCTCCCCATTCCCCTCCGCAACTCCCCTACCCCGCTCCCCTTCCCCTACCCCACCACCTCACACACTCCCCTCCCCCACTCACGTCCACCACTCCGCATCCCTGCACCTCCTCACTGCCCTCCCCTACCACGCTCCCATCCCCCACTACCCACCCGCACTCCACTCGTCTACCACACTCCCCTCCACATAACCCCTACCCCACTCCCCTACCCCACTCCCCGTTACCACACCCCTACACTACTCCGCTTCCCAACTCTCCTCCGCCACTCCCCTCACAAACTCCCATACCACACTCCCCTGCACTGCTCCCCTAATCCGCTCCCCTCCCCCACACCCCTCCTCAACTCCCCTCCACAGCTCCCCTCCCCTAATCCCCTCCCCAACTACCCTCCCTCACTCACCTACCCCGCTCCCCTCCACAGCTCCCCTCCACAGCTCCCCTCCACAACTCCCCTCCCCAACTCCCCGACCACACTTCCCTCTCCAACTCCCCTCCCCCACGACCCTCCCCATTCCCCTCCCCAACTCCCCTACCCCGCTCCCCTCCCCCCACTCCCCTACACCACCCCTCCCCCACTCCCGTCGACCACTCCGCATCCCTGCACCTCCTCACTGCCCTCCCCTACCACACTCCCATCGCCCACTACCCTCCCCCCTCCATTCCCCTGCCGCACACCCCTCCACATATCCCCTACTCCACTCCCCTACCCCACTCCCCGTTACCACACCCCTACACAACTCCCCTTCCCAACTCTCCTCCCCCACTCCTCTCACTATCTCCCATACTCCACTCCCATACTCTGCTCCCCTACTCCGCTTCCCTCCCCCACACCTCTCCTCAACTCCCCTACCCCACTCCCCTTCCCCACTCCGCACTCCAACTCGCCAACCACACTTGCCCCCAACTCCGCTCCCATACTCCCCCCAACTGCACTTCCCCTCTCCTGTCCACCGCTCCGCTCCCCCTCTCATCTCCGCAACTCCCCACAATCACTCCGCTCCTCCAATCCCTGCCTCAACTCCCCTCCCCACTCCCCTGCCCCACTCCCCTACCCCATTACACTCCCCAACTCCCCTCCTCAACACTCCTCCCCCACTTCCCTCATCAAATCCCATACACCACATCCCTCCTCAACTCCCCTCCCTCACTCCCCTCCCCGCTCACCTCTCCAACACCCCTCCCTCACTCCCCTCCCCCACTCCCCTCCCCCACTCCAGTCCCCAACTCCCCTCCCCCACTCACCTCCCCAATTCCCCTCCTGCAATCCCCTCCCCCACTCCCCTCCTCAATCCAGTCCCCAACTCCCCTCCCCCACTCCCCTCCCCCACCCCATCCCCCACGCCCCTCCCCAAGTCCCCTCCCCAACTACATTCCCCGACTCCCCCCCACTGCCCTCCCCATTCCTCTACCCCACTCACCTCCCCCTCTCCTCTCCGCAACTCCCCTCAACCACTCCGCTCCCCTATCCCTGCCTTAGCTCCCCTCCCCCACTCTCCTACCCCACTTTCTACCCCAATCCCCTCCCCAACTCCCCTCCCCAACACTCCTCCCCTACTTCCCTCTCCAACTCCCATACCCCACTCCCCTCCTCCACTCCGCTCAGCCCACTCCAGTCCCCAACTCCCCTCCCCCACTCCAGTGAATCACTCCCCTCCCCCACTCCACTCCCCCACTCCACTCCCCCACTTCACTCCCCAACCCCCTCCCGATTCCCCTCCCCAACTCCCCTACCCCGCTCCCATCCCCTAATCCCCTACCCCACCCCCTCACCACTCCCCACCCCCACTCCCCTCCCCCACTCCACACCCCCACTCCACTCCCCCACTCCAATCGTTAACTCCCCTCCCCAACTCTCCACCCTGACTCCCCTCACTAACTCCCACACCCCACTCCCCTACCCAACTCCCTCCCCAACTCCCTCCCCAACTCCCCTCCACAACTCCCCTCCCCAACACCCCTCCCACACTCCCCTCCCCCACTCCCCTCCCCCACTCCCCGACATCACTCCCATCACCAACTCCCCTCCCCCACTCCCCTCCCCACTACCTTCCCCACCCCACTCCCGCATCCCACTCCCCAACCCTCCTCCCCATTCCCCTCCGCAACTCGCCTACCCCGCTCCCCTTCCCCTACCCCACCCCCTCACACACTCCCCTCCCCCACTCCCGTCCACCACTCCGCATCCCTGCACCTCCTCACTGCCCTCCCCTACCACGCTCCCATCCCCCCACTACCCCTCCCCCACTTCACTCGCCTACCGCACTCCCCTCCACATAACCCCTACCCCACTCCCCTACCCCACTCCCCGTTACCACACCCCTACACAACTCCGCTTCCCAACTCTCCTCCGCCACTCCCCTCACAAACTCCCATACCACTCTCCCCTACACTGCTCCCCTAATCCGCTCCCCTCCCCCACACCCCTCCTCAACTCCCCTCCTGCACTCCCCTCCCCTACTCCCCTCCCCAACTCCCCTCCCTCACTCACCTACCCCGCTCCCCTCCACAGCTCCCCTCCACAGCTCCCCTCCACAACTCCCCTCCCCAACTCCCCGACCACACTTCCCTCCCCCACTCCCCTCCCCCACTACCCTCCCCCATACCCCTCCCGCACTCCTCTCCCCAACCCCACTCCCACTCCCCTTACCAACTCCCCTCCCCAACTGCCCTCCCCCACAACCCTCCCTCACTCCCCTCCCGCACTCCCCTCCCCAACCCCCTCCCGATTCCCCTCCCCAACTCCCTCCCGATACCCCTCCACAACTCCCCTACCCCGCTCCCCATCCCCTACTCCCCTACCCCACCCCCTCACCCACTCCCCACCCCCACTCCCCTCCCCCACTCCACACCCCTACTCCACTCACCCACTCCACTCCCTAACTCCCCTCCCCAACTCCCCTTCCCCAATACCCTCCCTCACCTCCCTCCCGCATCCCACTCCCCAACCCCCCCTCCCCATTCCCCTCCGCAACTCCCCTACCCCGCTCCCCTTCCCCTACTCCCCTACCCCACCCCCTCACACATTCCCCTCCCCCACTCCCGTCCACCACTCCACATCCCTGCACCTCCTCACTGCCCTCCCCTACCACGCTCCCATCCGCAACTACCCTCCCCCACTTCACTCGCCTACCGCACTCCCCTCCACATAACCCCTATCCCACTCCCCTACCCCACTCCCCGTTACCACACCCCTACACAACTCCGCTTCCCAACTCTCCTCCGCCACTCCCCTCACAAACTCCCATACCACACTCCCCTACACTGCTCCCCTAATCCGCTCCCCTCCCCCACACCCCTCCTCAACTCCCCTCCTGCACTCCCCTCCCCTACTCCCCTCCCCAACTCCCCTCCCACACTCACCTACCCCGCTCCCCTCCACAGTTGCTCTCCACAGCTCCCCTCCACAACTCCCCTCCCCAAGTCCCCGACCACTCTTCCCTCCCCAACTCCCCTCCCCCACTACCCTCCCCCATACCCCTCCCGCACTCCACTACCCCACTCCACACCCCCACTCCATTCCCCCGCTCCACTCCCTAACTCCCATCCCCAACTTCCCTTCCCCAATACCCTCCCTCACCTCCCTCCCGCATCCCACTCCCCAACCCCCCTCCCCATTCCCCTCCACATCTCCCCTACCCCACTCCCCTCCCCCACTCCGCTCCCCCACACCCTGCCTCAACTCCCCTATCCCACTCCCTGCGCCAACTCCCATACCCCACTCCCCTACACTGAACCACACACCCACTCCCCTGCCCCACACCCCTCCACAACTCCCCTCCCGAACACCTCTCCCCCACTCCCCTCCCCAACTACCCTCTGTCGCTCCCCTACCCCACTCCCCTCCCCAACTCCCATTCCAACTTCCATTCCAACTCCCATTCCAACTCCCATCCCAACTCCCATTCCAACTCCCCTACCGCACTCCCCTCCCCCACTCCCCTCCCCAACTCCCCTCCCCCACTCCCCTCCCCCACTCCCGTCCACCACTCCCGTCCACCACTCCGCTTCCCTTCACCTGCTCTGCCCTCCGGTAACATGCTCCCATTCCCCACTACACTCCCCCACTCCCCTACCCCACTCCACTCCCTCAATCCCCTACCGCACTCCTCTAAAGCACTCCCCTCCACACCACCCCTACCTCACTTCCCTCCCCCACTCCCCATCACCACACCCCTACCCGACTCCCCTACCCCACTCCGCTCCCCCACTCCCCTACCCAACTCCCCTCCGTCGCTCCCCAACCTCACACCCCTCCCCAACTTCCATTCCAACTCCCATTCCAACTCCGCTACCGCACTCCCCTCCCCCACCCCCTGGCCCACTCCCCTCCCCCTCTCCTGTATACCACTCCGCTTCCCTTCAACTCCTCACTGCCCTCCCGTAACACGCTCCCACTCCTCACTACCCTTCATCACTCCCCTACCCCACTTCACTCCCCCACTCCCCTACCGCAGTCCCCTAACGCACTCCCATCCACACCACCCCTACCTCACCTCCCGACCCCACTCCCCATCACCACACCCCTACCCGACTCCCCTACCCCACTCCGCTCCCCCACTCCCCTACCCCACTCCCCAACACAACACCCCTACCCAACTCCCCTCCCCCACTCCCCTTCCCTCCACCTCCTCACTGACCTCCACTACCCAACTCTCCTACCCCAAATATGTCCCCAACTCCACTCCGCACTCCCCTTCCCTCACCTCCCCTCCCACACTCAACTCCCCTTTCTCCGCCCCCACTCACATACGCCACACCCCTATCCCACACCCTGTCCCCCACTCCCATCCCTCACTTCCCAACCCTACTCACTCACCCTACTCCTCTACCACACACCTCTACCCCATTCCCCTCCCCCTCTCCACTCCACCACTCCCCTGCCCAATACTCCACCCCCACTCCCCTTCCCAACTCCCCTACTCCACTCCCCAACATCACACCCCTACCCCACTCCCCTACTCTGCTCCCCTCCCCCACTCCACTACACCATTCACCGACACCACTCCCCTACCCCACTCCCCTACTCAGCTCCCCTCCTCCACTCCCTCCCCCACTCCCCTACCCCACTCCCTGTCCCCCACTCCTCTCCGCAACACCCCTCCCCAACTCCCCGCCCCAATTCTCCTCCCCAACTCCCATCCCCCACTCCCCTACTCCGCTCCCCTCCCTCACTCCCCTCCCCCACTCCCCTCCCCAACTGCCCTCCCTCACTCCGCTACCCCGCTCCCCTCCCCAACTCCCCTCCCCAACTCCCCTCCCACACTCCACGCCCCAACTCCAATGCCCCACTGCCCTCCCCCACTCCCCTCCCACACTCCCATCCACAACTCCCCTCCCCAACTCCCCTCCCCCACCCTCCTCCCACACTCCCTTCCCTCACTCACTTCCACAACTCGCCTCCGTGCTCCCCTCCCCCGATCCCCTCCCCCGCTCCCCTCCCGCACAAACCTGCGTCACAATGCTCCCCACTCCTCTCCCCCACTCCAATCGCCCATTCCACTCCCCCACTACCCTCCCCACACCCGTTCCACCACTCCGCTTCCCTGCACCTCCTCACTTCCCTCCCGTACCACACTCCCATCCACCACTACCCGCCCCCAGTCCCCTACCCCACTCCCCAACCCCACTCCCCAACCCCACTCCCCTACACCACTCCGCACCCCCACTCCAGCACACGACACCCCTACCCCTCTCCCCGCCCCCACTCCCACTCCCCTTCCCTCCACGTCTTCACTGCCTTCCACTACCCAACTCTCCTACCCCAAACACGTCCCCCACTCCACTCCCCCACTCACCTTCCCTCCACTCCCCTCCCCCACTCCACTCCCCTCTCCCCTTCCCCACTCAAATACGCCACTCCCCTCCCCCACTCCCTGTCCCCCACTCCCCTCTTTCACTCCCCCACCCACTCACTCACCCCACTCCTCTATCACACTCCTCTACCACACTCCTCTACCCCTCTCCTCTCCGCAACTCCCCTCCCCGACTCTCCACCACAACTCCCCTCACCAACTTCCATACCCCACTCCCCTACTCCGCTCCCCGCCCCCACTACGCTCCCCAACTCTCCTACCGCCTCCCCTTCCATCCACCTCCTCATTGCCCTCCACTCCCCAACTCTCCTGCCCAACACACCTCCGCCACTCCATTCCCCCACTCCACTCCACGCTACACGCCCCCACTCCCCTACCCAACTCCCTTTCCCCCACTCCCCTCCCTCACCTCTCCACCCCACTCACACATCACACAACCCTCCCCCACTCTACCCAACTCCCCTCCCCTAATCCTCTCCGCAACTCCCCTCCCCCACAACTCTCCCCCACACCCTGCCTCAACTCCCCTACCCCACTCCCTGCGCCAACTCCCATACCCCACTTCCCTACTCTGAACCCCTCCCCCACTCCCCTGCCCCAGCTCCCCTCCGTCGCTCCCCTACCCCACGCCCCTCCCCAACTCCCATTCCAACTCCCATTCCAACTCCCCTACCGCACTCCCCTCCCCCACTCCCCTCCCCTACTCCCCTCCCCCTCTCCCGTCCACCACTCCGCTTCCCTTCACCTCCTCACTCCCCTCCCGTACCACACTCCCATTCCCCACTACCCTCCCCCACTCCCCTACCCCACTCCACTCCCCCACCCCCTACCTCACTCCTCTAACGCACTCCCCTCCACACCACCCCACCTCACTTCCCGACCCACTCCCCATCACCACTCCCATACCCGACTCCCCTACCCCACTCCACTCCCCCACTCCCCTACCCCACTCCCCAACACGACACCCCTACCCCACTCCCCTTCCCCACTCCCCTTCCCCACTCCCCTTCCCTCCACTCGCCTCCCACACTCCACTCCGCTCTCCCCGCCCCCACTCAAATACGCCACTCCCCTATCCCACACCCTGTCCCCCACTCCCCTCCCTCATTCCCCAACCCTACTCACTCACCCTACTCCTCTACCACACACCTCTACCCCACTCCCCTCCCCCTCTCCACTCCGCCACTCCCCACCGCAACTCTCTTCCCCCACTCCCCACACCAACGCCCATACCCCACTCCCCGACTCCGCTCCCCTCCCCCACTTCCCTTCCCAACTCCCCTACCCCACTCCCCGACACCACACCCCTACCCCACTCGTCTACTCCGCACCCCTACCTCACTCCACGCCACCACACCCCTACCCCACTCCCCTACTCCGCTCCCCTCCCCCACTCCCCTCCCCCCACTCCCCTAAACCACTCCCCTGCCCAACACCCCTCCTCAACTCCCCTCCCTCACTCCTCTCCCCCACTCCCCTCCCCAACTCCCTTCCGCAACTCCCCTACCCCACTCCCCTCCCCAACTCACATTCCAACTCCCATTCCAACTCCCCTACCGCACTCCCCTCCCCCACTCCGCCTCCCCCTCTCCCGTCCACCACTCCGCTTCCCTTCACCTCCTCACTGCCCTCCCGTACCACGCTCCCATTCCCCACTACCCTCCCCCACTCTCTTACCCCACTCCACTCCCCCACACCCCTACCGCACTCCCCTAACGCACTCCCCTCCACCCCACCCTTACCTCACTTACCGACCCACTCCCCATCACCACACCCCTACCTGACTCCCCTACCCCACACCGCTCCCCCACTCCCCTACCCGACACCCCTACCTCACTCCCCTCCCCCACTCCCCTACCATACTCCCCAACACGACACCCCTACCCCACTCCCCTTCCCCACTCCCCTGCCCTCCACTCGCCTCCCACACTCCACTCCGCTCTCCCCGCCCCTACTCAAATACGCCACTCCCCTATCCCACACCCTGTCCCCCACTCCCCTCCCTCATTCCCCAACCCTACTCACTCACCCTACTCCTCTACCACACACCTCTACCCCACTCCCCTCCCCCTCCCCACTCCGCCACTCCCCTCCGCAACTCTCTTCCCCCACTCCCCTCACCAACGGCCATACCCCACTCCCCGACTCCGCTCCCCTCCCCACTTCCCTTCCCAACTCCCCTACCCCACTCCCCGACACCACACCCCTACCCCACTCGTCTACTCCGCACCCCTACCCCACTCCACGTCACCACACCCCTACCCCACTCCCCTACTCCGCTCCCCTCCTCCACTCCCCTGCCCTACTCCCCTAACCCACTCCCCTAGTCTGAACCCCTCCCCCACTCCCCTGCCCAACACCCCTCCTCAACTCCCCTCCCTCACTCCTCTCCCCCACTCCCCTCCCCAACTCACATTCCAACTCCCATTCGAACTCCCCTACCGCACTCCCCTCCCCCACTCCCCTCCCCCTCTCCCGTCCACCACTCCGCTTCCCTTCACCTCCTCACTGCCCTCCCGTACCACGCTCCCATTCCCCACTACCCTCCCCCACTCCCTTACCCCACTCCACGCCCCCACTCCACTACCGCACTCCCCTAACGCACTCCCCTCCACACCACCCTTACCTCACTTACCGACCCCACTCCCCATTACCACACCCCTACCTGACTCCCCTACCCCACACCGCTCCCCCACTCCCCTTCCCTCCACCTCCTCACTGCCCTCCTCTACCCAACTCTCTTACCCCAAATATGTCCCCAACTCCACTTCCCACTCCCCTTCCCTCCACTCCCCTCCCACACTCCACTCCACACTCCCCGCCCCCACTCAAATACGCCACTCCCCTATCCCACACACTGTCCCCCACTCCCCTCCCCCTCTCCACCCCGCCACTCCCTTCCCCAACTCTCCTCCCCTACTCCCCTCACCAACGCCCATACCCCACTCCCCGACTCCGCTCCCCTCCCCCACTCCCCTTCCCAACTCCCCTACGACACTCCCCGAAATCACACCCCTACCACACACGCCTACTCCGCATCCCGACCCCACTCCCCGCCACCACACCCCTACCCCACTCCTCTACTCCGCTCCCCTCCCCCACTTCCCTCCCCCCACTCCCCTACCCAACTCCCTGTCCCCCACTCCCCTCCTTCACTCACCTACCCAACTCATACACCCTACTCCAATACCCCACTCCTCTACCCCACTCCCTTCCCCCTCTCCTCTCCGCAACTCCCCTCCCCAACTCCCCTCCCCAACTCTCCTCCCTAACTCTCCTCCCCCACTCCCCTCACCAACTCCCATACCCCACTCCCCTACTCCGCTCCCCTCCATCACTCCCCTCCCCCACTCCCCTCCCTCACCTCTCTACCCCACTCACACATCCCACACCCCTCCCCCACTCTACCCCACTCCCCTCCCCTACTCCTCTCCGCAACTCCCCTCACCCTCTCCTCTCCCCCACACCCTGCCTCAACTCCCCTACCCCACTCCCTGCGCCAACTCCCATACCCCACTCCCCTACTCTGAACCCCTCCCGGATCCCCTGCCCCAAACCCCTCCTCAACTCCCCTCCCTCACTCCTCTCCCCCACTCCCCTCCCCAGCTCCCCTCCGTCGCTCCCCTACCCCAACCCCCTCCCCAACTCCCATTCCAACTCCCATTCCAACTCCCCTACCGCACTCCCCTCCCCCACTCCCCTCCCCCACTCCCCTCCCCCACTCCCCTTCCCCTCTCCCGT
This sequence comes from Heterodontus francisci, assembly GCF_036365525.1. Classification (NCBI taxonomy): domain Eukaryota; kingdom Metazoa; phylum Chordata; class Chondrichthyes; order Heterodontiformes; family Heterodontidae; genus Heterodontus; species Heterodontus francisci. The sequence goes on along the minus strand of NW_027141155.1, from coordinate 1,017,342 downwards.
CCACCACTCCACTTCCCTTCACCTCCTCACTCCCCTCCCGTACCACGCTCGCATTCCCCACTACCCTCGCCCACTTCCCCAGCCCCACTCCACTCCCCCACCCCCCTACCGCACTCCCCTAACGCACTCCCCTCCACCCCACCCTTACCTCACTTCCCGACCCCACTCTCCATCAGCACACCACTACCCGACTCCCCTACCCCACACCGCGCCCCCACCCCCCTACCCGACACCCCTACCCCACTCCCCTCCCCCACTCCCCTTCCCTCCACCTCCTCACTGCCCTCCACTACCCAACTCTCTTACCCCAAATATGTCCCCAACTCCACTTCCCACTCCCCTTCCCTCCACTCCGCTCGCACACTCCACTCCACTCTCCCCGCCCACACTCAAATACGCCACTCCCCTATCCCACACCCTGTCCCCCACTCCCCTCCCTCACTCCCCAACACTACTCACTCACCCTACTCCTCTACCACACACCTCTACACCACTCCCCTCCCCCTCTCCACCCCGCCACTCCCTTCCCCATCTCTCCTCCCCTACTCCCCTCACCAACGCCCATACCCCACTCCCCTACTCCGCTCCCCTCCCCCACTCCCCTTCCCAACTCCCCTACGACACTCCCCGACACCACTCCTCTACCCCACTCGCCTACTCTGCACCCCTGCCCCACTCCCCGCCACCACTCCCCTACGCCACCCCCTACCCCACTCCACTCACCCACTCCACTACCCCACTCCCCGACACCACACCGCTACCCCACTCCCCTACTCCGCTCCCCTCCCCCACTTCCGTCCCCCCACTCCCCTACCGCACTCCCTGTCCCCCACACCCCTCCTTCACTCACTTACCCAACTCATACACTCTACTCCAATACCCCACTCCTCTACACCACTCCCTTCCCCCTCTCCTCTCCGCAACTCCCCTCCCCAACTCCCCTCCCCAACTCTCCTCCCCAACTCTCCTCCCCCACTCCCCTCACCAACTCCCATACCCCACTCCGCTCCCCCACTCCCCTCCCTCACCTCTCTACCCCACTCACACATCCCACACCCCTCCCCCACTCTACCCCACTCCCCTCCCCTACTCCTCTCCGCAACTCCCCTCCCCCACTCCTCTCCCCCACACCCTGCCTCAACTCCCCTACCCCACTCCCTGCGCCAACTCCCATACCCCACTCCCCTACTCTGAACCCCTCCCCGATCCCCTGCCCCATACCCCTCCTCAACTCCCCTCCTTCACTCCTCTCCCCCACTCCCCTCCCCAGATCCCCTCCATCGCACCCCTACCCCACCCCTCTCCCCAACTCCCATTCCAACTCCCATTCCAACTCCCCTACCGCACTCTCCTCCCCCACTCCCGTCCCCCACTCCCCTTCCCCTCTCCCGTCCACCACTCCGCTTCCCTTCACCTCCTCACTCTCCTCCCATACCACGCACCCATTCCCCACTACCCTCCCCCACTTCCCCAACCCCACTCCACTCCCCCACCCCCCACCGCACTCCCCTAACGCACTCCCCTCCACACGACCCCTACCTCACTTCCAGACCCCACTCCCCATCGCCACACCCCTACCCGACTCCCCTACCTCACTCCGCTCCACCCAATCCCCTTCCCTCCACTCGCCTGCCACACTCCACTCCCGTCTCCCCGCCCCCACTCAAATACACCACTCCCCTATCCCACACCCTGTCCCCCACTCCCCTCCCTCACTCCCCAACCCTACTCACTCACCCTACTCCTCTACCACACACCTCTACCCCACTCCCCTCCCCCTCTCCACTCCGCCACTCCCCTCCCCAACTCTCCTCCCCCACTCACCTTACCAACGCCCATACCCCACTCCCCTATTCCGCTCCCCTCCCACACTTCCCTTCCCAACTCCCCTACCCCACTCCCCGACATCGCACCCCTACCCCACTCGTCTACTCCACACCCCTACCCCACTCCCCGCCACCACACCCCTACCCCACTCCCCTACCCCTCACTACGCCCCCATTCCACTACCCCACTCCCCGACACCACACCCCTACCCCACTCCCATACTCCGCTCCCCTCCCCCACTCCCCTCCCCCCACTCCCCAACTCCACTCCCTGTCCCCCATTCCCCTCCTTCACTCACCTACCCCACTCACACACCCTACACCAATTCCCCACTCCTCTACTCCACTCCCGTCCCCCTCTCCTCTCTGCAACTCCCCTCCCCAACTCCCCTCCCCAACTCTCCTCCCCAACTCTCCTCCCCCACTCCCCTTAACTACTCCCATACCCCACTCCCCTACTCCGCTCCCCTCCCTCACTCCCCTCCGCCACTCCCCTCCCCAACTGCCCTCCCTCGCTCCGCTACCCCGCCCCCTTCCCCAACTCCCCTCCCCAACTCCCCTCCCCAACTCCCCTTCCCCACTCCACTCCCCAACTCCCCTGCCCCACTCCCCTCCCCCACTCCCCTACCACACTCCCCTCCCCAACACCCCTCCCCAACTCCCCTCCCCACCCTCTTCTCACACTCACCTCCCTCACTCACTTCCACAACTCGCCTCCGTGCTCCCCTCCCCCGCTCCCCTCCCCCGCTCCCCTCCCGCACTAACCTTCCCCACAACGCTCCCCACTCCTCTGCCCCACTCCTCTGACCCACTCCAATGGCCCACTCCTCTCCCCCACTCCCCTCCTCAGGTCCCCTCCCCAACTCCCCTACCCCTCTCCCCTCCCCAACACCCATTCCAACTCCCATTCCAACTCCCCTACCGCACTCCCCTCCCCCACTCCAGTCCCCCACTCCCCTCCCCCTCTCCCGTCCACCACTCCGCTTCCCTTCACCTCCTCACTGCCCCCCCGTACCACGCTCCCATTCCCCACTACCCTCCCCCACTCCCCTACCGCACTCCCCTAACGCACTCCCCTCCACACCACCCCTACCTCACTTCCCGACCCCACTCCCCATCACCACACCCCTACCCGACTCCCCAACCCCACTACCCTCGCCCACTCCCCTTCCCTCCACTCCTCACTGCCCTCCACTACCCAACTCTCTGACCCCAAATATTTCCCCAACTCCACTCCCCACTGTCCTTCCCTCCACTCCCCTACCCTCCCCGCCACTCCCTTCCCCAATTCTCCTCCCCTACTCCCCTCACAAACGCCCATACCCCACTCCCCTACTCCGCTCCCCTACCCCACTCCCCTTCCCAACTCCCCTACGACACTCCCCGACACCAGACCCCGACCCCACTCGCCTACTCCGCACCCATAACCCACTCCTCGCCACCACACCCCTACCCCACTCCCCTACCCCACTCCACTCCCCCACGCCACTACCCCGCTCACCGACACCACTCCCCTACCCCACTCCCCTACTCCGCTCCCCTCCCCCACTTCCCTCCCCCCACTCCCCTACCCCACTCCCTGTCCCCCACTCCCCTCCTTCACTCACCTACCCCACTCATACACCCTACTCCAATACCCCACTCCTCTACCCCACTCCCTTCCCCCTCTCCTCACTGCTACTCCCCTCCCCATCTCCCCTCCCCAACTCTGCTCCCCAACTCTCCTCCCCCACTCCCCTCACGAACTCCCATACCCCACTTCCCTACTCCGCTCCTCTCCCTCACTCCCCTCCCCCACTCCCCTACACAACTGCCCTCCCTCACTCGGCTACCCCGCTCCCCTCCCCAACTCCCTCCCCAACTCCCCTACCCCTCTCCCCTCCCCAACTCCCATTCCAACTCCCATTCCAACTCCCCTACCGCACTCCCCTCCCCCACTCCCATCCCCCACTCCCCTCCCCCTCTCCCGTCCACCACTCCGCTTCCCTTCACCTCCTCACTGCCCCCCGTACCACGCTCCCATTCCCCACTCCCCTCCCCCACTCCCCTACCGCACTCCCCTAACGCACTCCCCTCCACACCACCCCTACCTCACTTCCCGGCCCCACTCCCCATCACCACACCCCTACCCGACTCCCCAACCCCACTACCCTCGCCCACTCCCCTTCCCTCCACTCCTCACTGCCCTCCACTACCCAACTCTCTGACCCCAAATATTTCCCCAACTCCACTCCCCACTGTCCTTCCCTCCACTCCCCTACCCTCCCCGCCACTCCCTTCCCCAATTCTCCTCCCCTACTCCCCTCACAAACGCCCATACCCCACTCCCCTACTCCGCTCCCCTACCCCACTCCCCTTCCCAACTCCCCTACGACACTCCCCGACACCACACCCCGACCCCACTCGCCTACTCCGCACCCATAACCCACTCCTCGCCACCACACCCCTACCCCACTCCCCTACCTCACTCCACTCCCCCACGCCACTACCCCGCTCACCGACACCACTCCCCTACCCCACTCCCCTACTCCGCTCCCCTCCCCCACTTCCCTCCCCCCACTCCCCTACCCCACTCCCTGTCCCCCACTCCCCTCCTTCACTCACCTACCCCACTCATACACCCTACTCCAATACCCCACTCCTCTACCCCACTCCCTTCCCCCTCTCCTCACTGCTACTCCCCTCCCCATCTCCCCTCCCCAACTCTGCTCCCCAACTCTCCTCCCCCACTCCCCTCACGAACTCCCATACCCCACTTCCCTACTCCGCTCCTCTCCCTCACTCCCCTCCCCCACTCCCCTACACAACTGCCCTCCCTCACTCGGCTACCCCGCTCCCCTCCCCAACTCCCTCCCCAACTCCCCTACCCCTCTCCCCTCCCCAACTCCCATTCCAACTCCCATTCCAACTCCCCTACCGCACTCCCCTCCCCCACTCCCATCCCCCACTCCCCTCCCCCTCTCCCGTCCACCACTCCGCTTCCCTTCACCTCCTCACTGCCCCCCGTACCACGCTCCCATTCCCCACTACCCTCCCCCACTCCCCTACCGCACTCCCCTAACGCACTCCCCTCCACACCACCCCTACCTCACTTCCCGGCCCCACTCCCCATCACCACACCCCTACCCGACTCCCCAACCCCACTACCCTCGCCCACTCCCCTTCCCTCCACTCCTCACTGCCCTCCACTACCCAACTCTCTGACCCCAAATATTTCCCCAACTCCACTCCCCACTGTCCTTCCCTCCACTCCCCTACCCTCCCCGCCACTCCCTTCCCCAATTCTCCTCCCCTACTCCCCTCACAAACGCCCATACCCCACTCCCCTACTCCGCTCCCCTACCCCACTCCCCTTCCCAACTCCCCTACGACACTCCCCGACACCACACCCCGACCCCACTCGCCTACTCCGCACCCATAACCCACTCCTCGCCACCACACCCCTACCCCACTCCCCTACCCCACTCCACTCCCCCACGCCACTACCCCGCTCACCGACACCACTCCCCTACCCCACTCCCCTACTCCGCTCCCCTCCCCCACTTCCCTCCCCCCACTCCCCTACCCCACTCCCTGTCCCCCACTCCCCTCCTTCACTCACCTACCCCACTCATACACCCTACTCCAATACCCCACTCCTCTACCCCACTCCCTTCCCCCTCTCCTCACTGCTACTCCCCTCCCCATCTCCCCTCCCCAACTCTGCTCCCCAACTCTCCTCCCCCACTCCCCTCACGAACTCCCATACCCCACTTCCCTACTCCGCTCCTCTCCCTCACTCCCCTCCCCCACTCCCCTACACAACTGCCCTCCCTCACTCGGCTACCCCGCTCCCCTCCCCAACTCCCTCCCCAACTCCCCTACCCCTCTCCCCTCCCCAACTCCCATTCCAACTCCCATTCCAACTCCCCTACCGCACTCCCCTCCCCCACTCCCATCCCCCACTCCCCTCCCCCTCTCCCGTCCACCACTCCGCTTCCCTTCACCTCCTCACTGCCCCCGTACCACGCTCCCATTCCCCACTACCCTCCCCCACTCCCCTACCGCACTCCCCTAACGCACTCCCCTCCACACCACCCCTACCTCACTTCCCGGCCCCACTCCCCATCACCACACCCCTACCCGACTCCCCAACCCCACTCCCCTCGCCCACTCCCCTTCCCTCCACTCCTCACTGCCCTCCACTACCCAACTCTCTGACCCCAAATATTTCCCCAACTCCACTCCCCACTGTCCTTCCCTCCACTCCCCTACCCTCCCCGCCACTCCCTTCCCCAATTCTCCTCCCCTACACCCCTCACCAACGCCCATACCCCACTCCCCTACTCCGCTCCCCTACCCCACTCCCCTTCCCAACTCCCCTACGACACTCCCCGACACCACACCCCGACCCCACTCGCCTACTCCGCACCCATAACCCACTCCTCGCCACCACACCCCTACCCCACTCCCCTACCCCACTCCACTCCCCTACGCCACTACCCCGCTCCCCGACACCACTCCCCTACCCCACTCCCCTACTCCGCTCCCCTCCCCCAGTTCCCTCCCCCCACTCCCCTACCCCACTCCCTGTCCCCCACTCCCCTCCTTCACTCACCTACCCCACTCATACACCCTACTCCAATACCCCACTCCTCTACCCCACTCCCTTCCCCCTCTCCTCACCGCTACTCCCCTCCCCATCTCCCCTCCCCAACTCTGCTCCCCAACTCTCCTCCCCCACTCCCCTCACGAACTCCCATACCCCACTTCCCTACTCCGCTCCTCTCCCTCACTCCCCTCCCCCACTCCCCTACACAACTGCCCTCCCTCACTCGGCTACCCCGCTCCCCTCCCCAACTCCCTCCCCAACTCCCCTCCCCAACTCCCCTCCCCAACTCCACTCCCCAACTCCCCTGCCCCACTCCCCTCCCCCACTCCCCACCCACACTCCCCTCCCCAACTCCCCTCCCCAACTACCCTCCCCCACCTTCCTCCCACACTCCCCTCCCTCACTCACTTCCACAACTCCCCTCCGTGCTCCCCTCCCCCGCACTCCTGCCCCGCTCCCCTCCCGCACTAACCTCCCCCACACCGATCCTCACTCCTCTGCCCCACTCCTCTGCCCCACTCACTTCCCCACTCCACTCCCCCACTACCCTCCCCCACACCCGTTCCACCACTCCGCTTCCCTGCACCTCCTCACTTCCCTCCACTACCCAACTCTCCTACCCCAAACACGTCCCCCACTACAATTCCCCCACTCCCCTTCCCTCCACTCCCCTCCCCCACTCCACTCCTCTATCCCCGCCCCCACTCAAATACGCCACTCCCCTACCCCACCCCCTGTCCCCCACTCACTCACCCCACTCCTCTACCACACACCACTACCGCACTCCCCTACCCCACTCCCCTCCCCCACTCCCCTCCCACACTCCCCTGCCCAACTCCCCTCCCCAACTCCCCTCCCCCACCCTCCTCCCACACTCCACTCCCTCACTCACTTCCACAACTCCTGTGCCCCACTCCTCTGCCTCACTCCCCTCACCCACTCCACTCCCCCAATACCCTCCCCCACACCCGTTTCACCACTCCGCTTCCCTGCACCTCCTCACTGCCCTCGCGTACCACACTCCCTTTCACCACTACCCGCCCCCACTCCCCTACCCCACTCCCCTAACCCACTCCGCTCCCCCACTCCGCAACACGACACCCCTACCCCACTCCCCTCCCCACTCCCCTTCCCTCCACCTCCTCACTGCCCTCCACGACACAACTGTCCTACCCCAAACACGTCCCCCACTCCACTCCCCCACTCCCCTTCCGTCCACTCCCCTCCCCCACTCCACTCCCCTCTCCTCGCCCCCACTCAAATACACCACTCCCCTACCCCACTCCCTGTCCCCCCTCCCCTCCCTCAATCCCCAACCGCACTCACTCACGTCACTCCTCTACCACACACCACTACCCCACTCCCCTACCCCACTCCGCTCCCCCAAACCACTACCCCACTCCCCGACACCACTCCCCTACCCCACTCCCCTACTCCGCTCCCCTCCCGCACTCCCCTCCCCCCACTCCCGTACCCCACTCCCTGTCCCCCACTCCCCTCCTTCACTCACCTACCCCACTCACACAGCCTACTCCTGTACCCCACCTTTCGATCCCACTCCCCTTCCCCTCTCCTCTCCGCAACTCCCCTCCCCAAATTCTCCTCCCCAACTCTCCTCCCCAACTCTCCTCCCCACTCCCGTCACCAACTCCCATACCCCACTCCACTACTCCGCTCCCCTCCCTCAATCCCCTCCCCCACTCCACTCCCCAACTGCCCTCCCTCACTCCGCAACCCCGCGCCCCTCCAAAACTCCCCTCCCCCACACCCCTCCCACAATCCCCTCCCCAACTGCCCACCCCATCTCCCCACCCCCTCTCTCCTCCCACACTTCCCTCCCTCAATCACTTACACAACTCCACTCCCCGCTCCCCTCTGCCGCACCCCTCCCACACTAACCTCCCCCACAACGCTCCCCACTCCTCTGCCCCACTCTTCTGCCCCACTCCTCTGCCCCACTCCCCTCGACCACTCCGCTCCTCCACTCCCTTACCCCACTCCCCTCCACCACACCCCTACCCCACTCCCCTACCCCACTCCCTGTCACCCACTCCCCTCCCTCATTCCCCTACCCCACTGACCACCCTACCCCTATACCCCACTCCTCTACCCCACTCCGCTCCCCCTCTCCTCTCCGCAACGCCCCTCCCCAACTCTCCTCCCCCACTCCCCTCACCAACTCCCATACCCCACTCCCATAATCCGCTCTCCTACCTCACTCCCCTCCCCACTCCCCTCCCTCACTCCCCTACCCCGCTCCCCTCCCCAGATCCCCTCCACAACTCCCCTCCCCCACTCCACTTCCCAACTCCCCTGCTGCACTCCCCTGCCACACTCCCTTCCCCCACTCCCCTCCCTCACTCACCTCCACAACTCCCCTCTCCCGCTCCCCTCCCACACTAACCTCCACAACTCCTCTGCCCCACTCCTCTGCTCCACTCCTCTGCCGCACTCCCCTCCCCCACTCCTCTCACCCACTCCGCTTCCCTGCACCTCCTCACTGCATCCCGTACAACACCCAGCCCCTACTACCCTCCCCCACTACCATCCCCCACTCCCCTACCCCACTCCACTCCCCCACTCCCCTACCGCACTCTCCTCCACTACTCCCCTACCCCTCTCCCATACACCACTCCCCTACCCCACTCCGCTCCCCCACTCCCCTACCCCACTCCCCGATACCGCACCCCTACCCCATTCCCCTCCCCTCCACCTCCTCACTGCACTCCACCACCCAACTCTCCTGCCCCACACACTTCACCCACTCCACTCCCCACTCCCCTTCCCTCCGCTCGCCTCCACCACTCCACTCCCCTCTCTCCGCCCCCACTCACTTACGCCACTCCCCCACCCCACTCCATGTCCCCCACTCCCCTCCCTCACTCCCCTAACCCTCTCACACACCCCACTCCCCTCCCCCACTCCTCTACCCAACTCCCCTCCCCCTCTCCTCACCGCAACTTCCCTCCACCACTCCACTCCCCCACTCCCTGCATGAACACCCCTCCCCCACTCCCGTACCAACCTCCCCTTGCCCCTCCCATCCCCAACTCCCCTCCCCAACACCCGTACGGCACTCCCCTCCCTACTCCCCTCCTCCACTCCAGTCCCCTACTCCCCTCACCCTCCCTTCCCCCACTTCCCTCCCCAACTCCTCTCCCCAACACCCCTCCATAACTCTCCTCCCCCACTCCTCACACAAACTCCCATACCCAAATCCCCTCCCCCACTCCACTCACCTCTCCCCGCCACCACACCCCTACCCCACTCCCCTACCCCTCACTACGCCCCCATTCCACTACCCCACTCCCCGACACCACACCCCTACCCCACTCCCATACTCCGCTCCCCTCCCCCACTCCCCTCCCCCCACTCCCCAACTCCACTCCCTGTCCCCCATTCCCCTCCTTCACTCACCTACCCCACTCACACACCCTACACCCAATTCCCCACTCCTCTACTCCACTCCCGTCCCCCTCTCCTCTCTGCAACTCCCCTCCCCAACTCCCCTCCCCAACTCTCCTCCCCAACTCTCCTCCCCCACTCCCCTTAACTACTCCCATACCCCACTCCCCTACTCCGCTCCCCTCCCTCACTCCCCTCCGCCACTCCCCTCCCCAACTGCCCTCCCTCGCTCCGCTACCCCGCCCCCTTCCCCAACTCCCCTCCCCAACTCCCCTCCCCAACTCCCCTTCCCCACTCCACTCCCCAACTCCCTGCCCACTCCCCTCCCCCACTCCCCTACCACGCTCCCCTCCCCAACACCCCTCCCCAACTCCCCTCCCCACCCTCTTCTCACACTCACCTCCCTCACTCACTTCCACAACTCGCCTCCGTGCTCCCCTCCCCCGCTCCCCTCCCCCGCTCCCCTCCCGCACTAACCTTCCCCACAACGCTCCCCACTCCTCTGCCCCACTCCTCTGACCCACTCCAATGGCCCACTCCTCTCCCCCACTCCCCTCCTCAGGTCCCCTCCCCAACTCCCTACCCCTCTCCCCTCCCCAACACCCATTCCAACTCCCATTCCAACTCCCCTACCGCACTCCCCTCCCCCACTCCAGTCCCCCACTCCCCTCCCCCTCTCCCGTCCACCACTCGCTTCCCTTCACCTCCTCACTGCCCCCCCGTACCACGCTCCCATTCCCCACTACCCTCCCCCACTCCCCTACCGCACTCCCCTAACGCACTCCCCTCCACACCACCCCTACCTCACTTCCCGACCCCACTCCCCATCACCACACCCTACCCGACTCCCCAACCCCACTACCCTCGCCCACTCCCCTTCCCTCCACTCCTCACTGCCCTCCACTACCCAACTCTCTGACCCCAAATATTTCCCCAACTCCACTCCCCACTGTCCTTCCCTCCACTCCCCTACCCTCCCCGCCACTCCCTTCCCCAATTCTCCTCCCCTACTCCCCTCACAAACGCCCATACCCCACTCCCCTACTCCGCTCCCCTACCCCACTCCCCTTCCCAACTCCCCTACGACACTCCCCGACACCACACCCCGACCCCACTCGCCTACTCCGCACCCATAACCCACTCCTCGCCACCACACCCCTACCCCACTCCCCTACCCCACTCCACTCCCCACGCCACTACCCCGCTCACCGACACCACTCCCCTACCCCACTCCCCTACTCCGCTCCCCTCCCCCACTTCCCTCCCCCCACTCCCCTACCCCACTCCCTGTCCCCCACTCCCCTCCTTCACTCACCTACCCCACTCATACACCCTACTCCAATACCCCACTCCTCTACCCCACTCCCTTCCCCCTCTCCTCACTGCTACTCCCCTCCCCATCTCCCCTCCCCAACTCTGCTCCCCAACTCTCCTCCCCCACTCCCCTCACGAACTCCCATACCCCACTTCCCTACTCCGCTCCTCTCCCTCACTCCCCTCCCCACTCCCCTACACAACTGCCCTCCCTCACTCGGCTACCCCGCTCCCCTCCCCAACTCCCTCCCCAACTCCCCTACCCCTCTCCCCTCCCCAACTCCCATTCCAACTCCCATTCCAACTCCCCTACCGCACTCCCCTCCCCCACTCCCATCCCCCACTCCCCTCCCCCTCTCCCGTCCACCACTCCGCTTCCCTTCACCTCCTCACTGCCCCCCGTACCACGCTCCCATTCCCCACTCCCCTCCCCCACTCCCCTACCGCACTCCCCTAACGCACTCCCCTCCACACCACCCCTACCTCACTTCCCGGCCCCACTCCCCATCACCACACCCCTACCCGACTCCCCAACCCCACTACCCTCGCCCACTCCCCCTTCCCTCCACTCCTCACTGCCCTCCACTACCCAACTCTCTGACCCCAAATATTTCCCCAACTCCACTCCCCACTGTCCTTCCCTCACTCCCCTACCCTCCCCGCCACTCCCTTCCCCAATTCTCCTCCCCTACTCCCCTCACAAACGCCCATACCCCACTCCCCTACTCCGCTCCCCTACCCCACTCCCCTTCCCAACTCCCCTACGACACTCCCCGACACCACACCCCGACCCCACTCGCCTACTCCGCACCCATAACCCACTCCTCGCCACCACACCCCTACCCCACTCCCCTACCCCACTCCACTCCCCCACGCCACTACCCCGCTCACCGACACCACTCCCCTACCCCACTCCCTACTCCGCTCCCCTCCCCCACTTCCCTCCCCCCACTCCCCTACCCACTCCCTGTCCCCCACTCCCCTCCTTCACTCACCTACCCCACTCATACACCCTACTCCAATACCCCACTCCTCTACCCCACTCCCTTCCCCCTCTCCTCACTGCTACTCCCCTCCCCATCTCCCCTCCCCAACTCTGCTCCCCAACTCTCCTCCCCCACTCCCCTCACGAACTCCCATACCCCACTTCCCTACTCCGCTCCTCTCCCTCACTCCCCTCCCCCACTCCCCTACACAACTGCCCTCCCTCACTCGGCTACCCCGCTCCCCTCCCCAACTCCCTCCCCAACTCCCCTACCCCTCTCCCCTCCCCAACTCCCATTCCAACTCCCATTCCAACTCCCCTACCGCACTCCCCTCCCCCACTCCCATCCCCCACTCCCCTCCCCCTCTCCCGTCCACCACTCCGCTTCCCTTCACCTCCTCACTGCCCCCGTACCACGCTCCCATTCCCCACTACCCTCCCCCACTCCCCTACCGCACTCCCTAACGCACTCCCCTCCCACACCACCCCTACCTCACTTCCCGGCCCCACTCCCCATCACCACACCCCTACCCGACTCCCCAACCCCACTCCCCTCGCCCACTCCCCTTCCCTCCACTCCTCACTGCCCTCCACTACCCAACTCTCTGACCCCAAATATTCCCCAACTCCACTCCCCACTGTCCTTCCCTCCACTCCCCTACCCTCCCCGCCACTCCTTCCCCAATTCTCCTCCCCTACACCCCTCACCAACGCCCATACCCCACTCCCCTACTCCGCTCCCCTACCCACTCCCCTTCCCAACTCCCCTACGACACTCCCCGACACCACACCCCGACCCCACTCGCCTACTCCGCACCCATAACCCACTCCTCGCCACCACACCCCTACCCCACTCCCCTACCCCACTCCACTCCCCTACGCCACTACCCCGCTCCCGACACCACTCCCCTACCCCACTCCCCTACTCCGCTCCCCTCCCCCAGTTCCCTCCCCCCACTCCCCTACCCCACTCCCTGTCCCCCACTCCCCTCCTTCACTCACCTACCCCACTCATACACCCTACTCCAATACCCCACTCCTCTACCCCACTCCCTTCCCCCTCTCCTCACCGCTACTCCCCTCCCCATCTCCCCTCCCCAACTCTGCTCCCCAACTCTCCTCCCCCCACTCCCCTCACGAACTCCCATACCCCACTTCCCTACTCCGCTCCTCTCCCTCACTCCCCTCCCCCACTCCCCTACACAACTGCCCTCCCTCACTCGGCTACCCCGCTCCCCTCCCCAACTCCCTCCCCAACTCCCCTCCCCAACTCCCCTCCCCAACTCCACTCCCCAACTCCCCTGCCCCACTCCCCTCCCCCACTCCCCACCCACACTCCCCTCCCCAACTCCCCTCCCCAACTACCCTCCCCCACCTTCCTCCCACACTCCCCTCCCTCACTCACTTCCACAACTCCCCTCCGTGCTCCCCTCCCCCGCACTCCTGCCCCGCTCCCCTCCCGCACTAACCTCCCCCACACCGATCCTCACTCCTCTGCCCCACTCCTCTGCCCCACTCACTTCCCACTCCACTCCCCCACTACCCTCCCCCACACCCGTTCCACCACTCCGCTTCCCTGCACCTCCTCACTTCCCTCCACTACCCAACTCTCCTACCCCAAACACGTCCCCCACTACAATTCCCCCACTCCCCTTCCCTCCACTCCCCTCCCCCACTCCACTCCTCTATCCCCGCCCCCACTCAAATACGCCACTCCCCTACCCCACCCCCTGTCCCCCACTCACTCACCCCACTCCTCTACCACACACCACTACCGCACTCCCCTACCCCACTCCCCTCCCCCACTCCCCTCCCACACTCCCCTGCCCAACTCCCCTCCCCAACTCCCCTCCCCCACCCTCCTCCCACACTCCACTCCCTCACTCACTTCCACAACTCCTGTGCCCCACTCCTCTGCCTCACTCCCCTCACCCACTCCACTCCCCCAATACCCTCCCCCACACCCGTTTCACCACTCCGCTTCCCTGCACCTCCTCACTGCCCTCGCGTACCACACTCCCTTTCACCACTACCCGCCCCCACTCCCCTACCCCACTCCCCTAACCCACTCCGCTCCCCCACTCCGCAACACGACACCCCTACCCCACTCCCCTCCCCACTCCCCTTCCCTCCACCTCCTCACTGCCCTCCACGACACAACTGTCCTACCCCAAACACGTCCCCCACTCCACTCCCCCACTCCCCTTCCGTCCACTCCCCTCCCCCACTCCACTCCCCTCTCCTCGCCCCCACTCAAATACACCACTCCCCTACCCCACTCCCTGTCCCCCCTCCCCTCCCTCAATCCCCAACCGCACTCACTCACGTCACTCCTCTACCACACACCACTACCCCACTCCCCTACCCCACTCCGCTCCCCCAAACCACTACCCCACTCCCCGACACCACTCCCCTACCCCACTCCCCTACTCCGCTCCCCTCCCGCACTCCCCTCCCCCCACTCCCGTACCCCACTCCCTGTCCCCCACTCCCCTCCTTCACTCACCTACCCCACTCACACAGCCTACTCCTGTACCCCACCTTTCGATCCCACTCCCCTTCCCCTCTCCTCTCCGCAACTCCCCTCCCCAAATTCTCCTCCCCAACTCTCCTCCCCAACTCTCCTCCCCACTCCCGTCACCAACTCCCATACCCCACTCCACTACTCCGCTCCCCTCCCTCAATCCCCTCCCCCACTCCACTCCCCAACTGCCCTCCCTCACTCCGCAACCCCGCGCCCCTCCAAAACTCCCCTCCCCCACACCCCTCCCACAATCCCCTCCCCAACTGCCCACCCCATCTCCCCACCCCCTCTCTCCTCCCACACTTCCCTCCCTCAATCACTTACACAACTCCACTCCCCGCTCCCCTCTGCCGCACCCCTCCCACACTAACCTCCCCCACAACGCTCCCCACTCCTCTGCCCCACTCTTCTGCCCCACTCCTCTGCCCCACTCCCCTCGACCACTCCGCTCCTCCACTCCCTTACCCCACTCCCCTCCACCACACCCCTACCCCACTCCCCTACCCCACTCCCTGTCACCCACTCCCCTCCCTCATTCCCCTACCCCACTGACCACCCTACCCCTATACCCCACTCCTCTACCCCACTCCGCTCCCCCTCTCCTCTCCGCAACGCCCCTCCCCAACTCTCCTCCCCCACTCCCCTCACCAACTCCCATACCCCACTCCCATAATCCGCTCTCCTACCTCACTCCCCTCCCCACTCCCCTCCCTCACTCCCCTACCCCGCTCCCCTCCCCAGATCCCCTCCACAACTCCCCTCCCCCACTCCACTTCCCAACTCCCCTGCTGCACTCCCCTGCCACACTCCCTTCCCCCACTCCCCTCCCTCACTCACCTCCACAACTCCCCTCTCCCGCTCCCCTCCCACACTAACCTCCACAACTCCTCTGCCCCACTCCTCTGCTCCACTCCTCTGCCGCACTCCCCTCCCCCACTCCTCTCACCCACTCCGCTTCCCTGCACCTCCTCACTGCATCCCGTACAACACCCAGCCCCTACTACCCTCCCCCACTACCATCCCCCACTCCCCTACCCCACTCCACTCCCCCACTCCCCTACCGCACTCTCCTCCACTACTCCCCTACCCCTCTCCCATACACCACTCCCCTACCCCACTCCGCTCCCCCACTCCCCTACCCCACTCCCCGATACCGCACCCCTACCCCATTCCCCTCCCCTCCACCTCCTCACTGCACTCCACCACCCAACTCTCCTGCCCCACACACTTCACCCACTCCACTCCCCACTCCCCTTCCCTCCGCTCGCCTCCACCACTCCACTCCCCTCTCTCCGCCCCCACTCACTTACGCCACTCCCCCACCCCACTCCATGTCCCCCACTCCCCTCCCTCACTCCCCTAACCCTCTCACACACCCCACTCCCCTCCCCCACTCCTCTACCCAACTCCCCTCCCCCTCTCCTCACCGCAACTTCCCTCCACCACTCCACTCCCCCACTCCCTGCATGAACACCCCTCCCCCACTCCCGTACCAACCTCCCCTTGCCCCTCCCATCCCCAACTCCCCTCCCCAACACCCGTACGGCACTCCCCTCCCTACTCCCCTCCTCCACTCCAGTCCCCTACTCCCCTCACCCTCCCTTCCCCCACTTCCCTCCCCAACTCCTCTCCCCAACACCCCTCCATAACTCTCCTCCCCCACTCCTCACACAAACTCCCATACCCAAATCCCCTCCCCCACTCCACTCACCTCTCCCCGCCCCCACACAAATACGCCACTCCCCTACCCCACTCCCTGTCCCCCACTCCCCTCCCTCACTCCCCTACCCCAATCACTCACCCCACTCCATTACCACACTCCTCTACCACACTCCTCTACCCCTCTCCCCTCACTAACTCCCATACCCCACTCCCCTACTCCGCTCCCTGCCCCCACTCCCCTCCCCCCACTCCCCTATCACTCTCCCCGACACCACACCCCTGCCCCACTCCCCTACTCCGCTCCCCTCCCCCACACCCCTCCCCCATCTCCCCTACTCCACTGCCCGCCACCACAGCCCTACCACACTCCCCTACCCCTCTCCGCTCCCCCACACCCCTACCCCACTCCCCCACCCCACTCCATGTCCCCCACTCCCCTCCCTCACTCCCCTAACCCTCTCACACATCCCACTCCCCTCCCCCACTCCTCTACCCAACTCCCCTCCCCCTCTTCTCACCGCAACTTCCCTCCACCACTCCACTCCCCCACTCCCTGCATTAACACCCCTCCCCCACTCCCGTACAAACCTCCCCTTGCCCCTCCCCTCCCCAACTCCCCTCCCCAACACCCGTACGGCACTCCCCTCCCTCACTCCAGTCCCCAACTCCCCTCACCCTCCCTTCCCCCACTTCCCTCCCCAACACCCCTCCCCAACTCTCCTCCCCCACTCCTCACACAAACTCCCATACCCCAAATCGCCTCCCCAACTCCCCTCCCCAACTCCCCTCCCCAACTCTCCTCCCACACTCTTCTCACCAACTCCCATACCCCACTCCCCTACTCCGCATCCCTCCCCCACTCACCACCCTACTCCTACACCCCACTCCTCTACCCCGCTCCTCTCCGCAACGCCCCTCCCCAACTCTCCTCCCCCACTCCCCACCCAACTCCCCTCCCTCACTCCCCTACCCCGCTCCCCTCCCCAACTCCCCTCCCCAACTCCCCTCTCCAACTCCCCACCCCAACTCCCCTCTCCAACTCCCCTCCCCAACTCCCCTCCCCCACTCTCCTCCCACACTCCCCTCCCTCACTCACTTCCACTACTACCCTCCCACGCTCCCCTCCCCCGCTCCCCTCCCACACTAACCTCCCCCTAAACGCTCCCCACTCCTCTGCCCCACTCCTCTGCCCCACTCCTCTGCCCATTCCCCTACACCACCCCCCACCCCCACTCCCCTACCCCACTCCCTGTCCCTCACTCCCCTCCCTCATTCCCCTACCCCAATCACTCACCCCACTCCTCTACCACACTCCTCTACCCCTCTCCTCTCCGCAACTCTCCTCCCCAACTCTCCTCCCCCACTCCCCTCACTAACTCCCATACCCCACTCCCCTACTCCGCTCCCCTCCCCCACACCCATCCCCCAACTCCCCTACTCCACTCCCCGCCACTACAGCCCTACCACACTCCCCTACCCCTCTCCGCTCCCCCACTCCCCTACCCCAATCCCTGTCCCCCACTCCCCTCCCTCATTCCCCTACCCCACTCACCACCCTACTCCTACACCCCACTCCTCTACCCAACTCCCCTCCCCTCCCCCACTTCCCTCCCCAACTCCCCTCCCCAACTCACCTCCCTAACACCCCTCTGCAACTCCCCTCTGCAACGGCCCTCCACAACTCCCCTCCCCAACTCTCCTCCCCCACTCCTCACACAAACTCCCATACCCCAACTACCCTCCCCAACTCCCATCCCGAACTCCCCTCTGCAACTCCTCTCTGCAATGTGCCTCACCAACTCCCCTCCCCAACTCCCCTCCCCTTCTCCTCCCCCAGGCCCCTCACCAACTCCCATACCCCACCCCCCACTCCGCATCCCTCCCCCACATCCCTCCCCCACACCCCTCCTCAACTCCCATTCCAACTCCCCTCCCGCACTCCCCTCCCCCACTCCCCTCCCCAACTCCCCTCCCCACTCTCCTCCCTCACTCACCTCCCCAACTCCCCTCCCCCACACCCCTGCCCCACTCCCCTGCCCCACCTCCTCCCCCACTCTTTTACCCAAATCCCCGACCCCACTCCCCTACCACACTCCACTCCTCCACTCCCCTCCCCAACACCCTTCCCCACTCTCTTACCCAACTCCCCAACCCCACTCCCCTACCCCACTCCACTACCCCACTCCCCGACAACACACCCCTACCCCACTCCCCGACTCCGCTCCCCTCCCCCACTCCCATATCCCACTCCCTGTCGCCCACTCCACTCCTTCACTCACCTACCCCACTCACACACCCTACTCCTATACCACACTCCTCTACCCCACTCCCCTCCCCTCTCCTCTCCGTAAATCTCCTAACCAACTCTCCTCCCCAACTCTCGTCCCCCACTCACCTCACAAACTCCCATACCCCACTTCCCTACCCCGCTCCCCACCCTCACTCCCCTGCCCACTCCCCTCCCGAACTGCCCTCCGTCACTCCCCTACCCCGCCCCCTCCCCAACTCCCGTCTCCAACACCCCTCCCTAACTCCCCTCCCCCACTCCACTCCCCAACTCCCCTGCCCCACCCCCCTCCCCCACTCCCCTCCCCAACTCCCATCCCCAACTCCCCTCCCCAACTCCCCTCACCCACTCTCCTCTCACACTCCCCTCCCTCACTCACTTCCACAACTCCCCTCCCCGCTCCCCGCCCCAGCTCCCCTCCCACACTAACCTCCCCCACAATGCTCCCCACTCCTCTGCCCCACTCCTCTGCCCCAATCCCCTTCCCCACTCCCCTCCCCACTCCCCTCCCCCACTACCCTTTCCCACTCGCGTTCCACCACTCCGCTTCCCTGCACCTCCTCACTGCCCCCCCGCAGCACAATCCCATCCACCACTACCCTCCCCCACTCCCTACCCCACACCCCTACCCCACTCCCCTACCCCACAACACTCCCCCACTCCCCTACCCCACTCCCCAACTCGACACACCTACCGCACTCCCCGACCCCACTCCCCTTCCCTCCAACTCCTCACTGCCCTGCACTACCCAACTCTCCTACCCCAAACACGTCCCCCACTCCACTCCCCAACTCCCCTTCCCTCCACTCCCGTCCCCCACTCCGCTCCCCCCTCCTCGCGCGCAATCAAACACGCCTCTCCCCTACACCACTCCCTGTCCCCAAACCCCTCCCTCACTCCCCTACCTCAATCACTCACCCCACTCCTTTACCACACTCCGCTACTACACTCCTCTACCCCTCTCCTCTCTGCAACTCCCCTCCCCAACTCTCCTCCCCACTCCCCTCACAAACTCCCATTCCCCACTCCCCTACTCCGCTCCCCGCCCACACTCCCCTCCCAGCCCTCCCCTACCCCACACCCCAACACCACACCCCTGCCCCACTCCCCTACTCCGCTCCACTCCCCCACTCCCCTCCCCTTCCCTCCCCACTCTTACACTCACTTCCCCCACGCCCCTCCTCCACTGCCCATGTACATTCCCCTCATCAGTCCACTGCCCTCCGCACTCACCCTCTCCAACACCGCTGCCCCACTCTCTTCCCCCTCCTTACCCCAAATTCCTATCCCACCCACTCCATTCACACACTCCCTTACCCGTCCCCTCCCCATTCCTCTCCCCCATCCACTCCCCACCCCTCCTTTCCCCACTCCTCTCCCCCACTCCTCTCCCCACTCCTCTCCTTCACACCCTCCCCCTCTTCATTCCCCTCCACCACCCCCTCCCTCCCCCTCTTCATTCCCATCCACCACCCCCTCCCTCCACATCTTCATTCCCCTCCACCACCCCCTCCCTCCGCCTGTTCATTAACCACCTCCCCCTCCCTCCCCCTTCGTCCACTCTTCATTCCCATCCACCACCTCCTCCCTCCACATCTTCATTCCCCTCCACCACCCCCTCCCTCCGCCTGTTCATTGCCCACCTCCCCCTCCCTCCCCCTTCGTCCCCTCTTCATTCCCATCCACCACCCCCTCCCTCCACTTCTTCATTCCCCTCCACTCCCCCTCCCTCCGCATCTTCATTCCCATCCAACTCCCACTCCCTCCCCCTCCTCATTCCACTCCACCACCCCCTCCCTCCCCCTCTTCATTCCACTCCACCACCCCCTCCATAACCCTCTTAATTCGACTCCACCACCCCATCCCTCCCCATCTTCATTCCCATCCACCACCCCCTCCTTCCTTCTCTTCATTGCCCTCCACCTCCTCCTCCCTCCCCCTCTTCATTCCCCTCCACCACCACTCCCTCCTTCTCTTCATTCCCCTCCACCTACCCCTCCCTCCCCCTCTTCATTCCCCTCCTCCTCCCACTCCCTCCCCCTCTTCATTCCCCTCTACGTCCCCCTCCCTCCCCCTCTTCATTCCCCTCCTCCTCCCCCTCCCTCCCCCTCTTCATTCCCATCCACAACAATCTCCCTCCCCCTCTTCATTCCCATCCACCTCCGCCTCCCTCCCCCTCTTCATTCCCCTCCACCTCCCCCTCCCTCCCCCTCTTCATTCCCCTCCACCACCCTCCCTCCCTCTCTTCATTCCCCTCCAACTCCCCCTCCCTCCCCCTCTTCATTCCCCTCCACTTGCCCCTCCCTCCCCCTCTTCATTCCCCTCTACCTCCCCATCCCTCCCCCTCTTCATTCCCCTCCACCTCCCCCTCCCTCCCCCTCTTCATTCCCATCCTCCTCCCCCTCCCTTCCCATCTTCATTCCCCTCCACAAACCCCTCCCTCCCCTCTTCATTCCCCTCCACCTCCTCCCCCTCCCCCTCTTCATTCCCCTCCTCCTCCCCCTCCCTCCCCCTCTTCATTCCCCTCCACAACACCCTCCCTCCCCCTCTTCATTCCCATCCACCTCCGCCTCCCTCCCCCTCTTCATTCCCCTCCCCCTCCCCATCCCTCCCCCTCTTCATTCCCCTCCACCACCCCCTCCTTCCTTCTCTTCATTGCCCTCCACCTCCTCCTCCCTCCCCCTCTTCATTCCCCTCCACCACCACTCCCTCCTTCTCTTCATTCCCCTCCACCTACCCCTCCCTCCCCCTCTTCATTCCCCTCCTCCTCCCCCTCCATCCCCCTCTTCATTCCCCTCTACCTCCCCCTCCCTCCCCCTCTTCATTCCCCTCCTCCTCCCCCTCCCTCCCCCTCTTCATTCCCATCCACAACAACCTCCCTCCCCCTCTTCATTCCCATCCACCTCCGCCTCCCTCCCCCTCTTCATTCCCCTCCACCTCCCCCTCCATCCCCCTCTTCATTCCGCTCCACCACCCCTCCCTCCCTCTCTTCATTCCCCTCCAACTCCCCCTCCCTCCCCCTCTTCATTCCCCTCCACTTGCCCCTCCCTCCCCCTCTTCATTCCCCTCTACCTCCCCATCCCTCCCCCTCTTCATTCCCCTCCACCTCCCCCTCCCTCCCCCTCTTCATTCCCATCCTCCTCCCCCTCCCTCTCCATCTTCATTCCCCTCCACAAACCCCTCCCTCCCCTCTTCATTCCCCTCCACCTCCTCCCCCTCCCCCTCTTCATTCCCATCCTCCTCCCCCTCCCTCCCCCTCTTCATTCCCATCCACAACACCCTCCTTCCCCCTCTTCATTCCCATCCACCACCGCCTCCCTCCCCCTCTTCATTCCCCTCCCCCTCCCCATCCCTCCCCCACTTCATTCCCCTCCACCACACCTCCCTCCCTCTCTTCATTCCCCTCCACCTCCCCCTCCCTCCCCCTCTTCATTCCCCTCCACTTGCCCCTCCCTCCCCCTCTTCATTCCCCTCCACCTCCCCCTCCCTCCCCCTCTTCATTTCCCTCCACCTCCCCCTCCCTCCCCCTCTTCATTCCCATCCTCCTCCGCCTCCCTCCCCCTCTTCATTCCCCTCCCCCTCCCCATCCCTCCCCCTCTTCATTCCCCTCCACCACCCCCTCCTTCCTTCTCTTCATTGCCCTCCACCTCCTCCTCCCTCCCCCTCTTCATTCCCCTCCACCACCACTCCCTCCTTCTCTTCATTCCCCTCCACCTACCCCTCCCTCCCCCTCTTCATTCCCCTCCTCCTCCCCCTCCATCCCCCTCTTCATTCCCCTCTACCTCCCCCTCCCTCCCCCTCTTCATTCCCCTCCTCCTCCCCCTCCCTCCCCCTCTTCATTCCCATCCACAACAACCTCCCTCCCCCTCTTCATTCCCATCCACCTCCGCCTCCCTCCCCCTCTTCATTCCCCTCCACCTCCCCCTCCATCCCCCTCTTCATTCCGCTCCACCACCCCTCCCTCCCTCTCTTCATTCCCCTCCAACTCCCCCTCCCTCCCCCTCTTCATTCCCCTCCACTTGCCCCTCCCTCCCCCTCTTCATTCCCCTCTACCTCCCCATCCCTCCCCCTCTTCATTCCCCTCCACCTCCCCCTCCCTCCCCCTCTTCATTCCCATCCTCCTCCCCCTCCCTCTCCATCTTCATTCCCCTCCACAAACCCCTCCCTCCCCTCTTCATTCCCCTCCACCTCCTCCCCCTCCCCCTCTTCATTCCCATCCTCCTCCCCCTCCCTCCCCCTCTTCATTCCCATCCACAACACCCTCCTTCCCCCTCTTCATTCCCATCCACCACCGCCTCCCTCCCCCTCTTCATTCCCCTCCCCCTCCCCATCCCTCCCCCACTTCATTCCCCTCCACCACACCTCCCTCCCTCTCTTCATTCCCCTCCACCTCCCCCTCCCTCCCCCTCTTCATTCCCCTCCACTTGCCCCTCCCTCCCCCTCTTCATTCCCCTCCACAAACCCCTCCCTCCCCTCTTCATTCCCCTCCACCACCCCTGCCTCCCTCTCTTCATTCCCCTCAAGCTCCCCCTCCCTCACCTTCTTCATTCTTCACCAAGCCCTTCCTGCCCCTCTTCATTCCACTCCACCTCCCCCTCCCTCCCTCTCTTCATTCCCCTCCACATCCACTCCCTCCCCCTCTTCATTCCCTTCCACCACCCCCTCTCTCCCCCTCTTCATTCCCCTCCACCACCCCCTCTCTCCGACTCATCATTCCCCTCCACCACTCCCTCCCTCCCTCTCTTCATTCCCCTCCACCACCACTCCCTCCTTCTCTTCATTCCCCTCCACCACTCCCTCCCTCCCCCTCTTCATTCCCCTCCTCCTCCCCCTCCCTCCCCCTCTTCATTCCCATCCACAACACCCTCCCTCCCCCTCTTCATTCCCATCCACCTCCGCCACCCTCCCCGTCTTCATTCCCCTCCACCTCCCCTCCCTCCCCCTCTTCATTCCCCTCCACCTCCCCCTCCCTCCCCCTCTTCATTCCCCTCCTCCTCCCACTCCCTCCCCCTCTTCATTCCCATCCACAACACCCTCCCTCCCCCTCTTCATTCCCATCCACCTCCGCCACCCTCCCCCTCTTCATTCCCCTCCACCTCCCCCTCCCTCCCCCTCTTCATTCCCCTCCACCTCCCCCTCCCTCCCCCTCTTCATTCCCCTCCACCACCCCTCCCTCCCTCTCTTCATTCCCCTCAACCTCCCCCTCCCTCCCCCTCTTCATTCCCCTCCACTTGCCCCTCCCTCCCCCTCTTCATTCCCCTCCACCTCCCCCTCCCTCCCCTCTTCATTCCCCTCCACCTCCCCCTCCCTCCCCCTCTTCATTCCCATCCCCCTCCCCCTCCCTCCCCATCTTCATTCCCCTCCACAAACCCCTCCCTCCCCTCTTCATACCCCTCCACCTCCCACTCCCTCCCCCTCTTCATTCCCCTCCTCCTCTCCCTCCCTCCCCCTCTTCATTCCCATCCACAACACCCTCCATCCCCCTCTTCATTCCCATCCACCTCCGCCTCCCTCCCCCTCTTCATTCCCCTCCACCTCCCCCTCCATCCCCCTCTTCATTCCCCTCCATCTCCCCCTCCCTCCCCCTCTTCATTCCCCTCCACCTCCCCCTCCCTCCCCCTCCCTCCCCCTCTTCATTCCCCTCCACCACCCCTCACTCCCTCTCTTCATTCCCCTCCACCTCCCCCTCCCTCCCCCTCTTCATTCCCCTCCACTTGCCCCTCCCTGCCCCTCTTCATTCCCCTCCACCTCCCCCTCCCTCCCCCTCTTCATTCCCTCCACCTCCCCCTCCCTCCCCCTCTTCATTCCCATCCTCCTCCCCCTCCCTCCCCATCTTCATTCCCCTCCACAAACCCCTCCCTCCCCTCTTCATTCCCCTCCACCTCTTCCCCCCCCCCTCTTCATTCCCCTCCTCCTCCCCCTCCCTCCCCCTCTTCATTCCCATCCACAACA
The DNA here is from genome assembly GCF_036365525.1 of Heterodontus francisci. Taxonomy (NCBI): domain Eukaryota; kingdom Metazoa; phylum Chordata; class Chondrichthyes; order Heterodontiformes; family Heterodontidae; genus Heterodontus; species Heterodontus francisci. Next base: position 992,796 of record NW_027141155.1, on the reverse strand, counting down.
CCCTCCCTCCCCCTCTTCATTCCCAACCACCTCCGCCTCCCTCCCCCTCTTCATTCCCCTCCCCCTCCCCATCCCTCCCCCTCTTCATTCCCCTCCACCACCCCTCCCTCCCTCTCTTCATTCCCCTCCACCTCCCCCTCCCTCCCCCTCTTCATTCCCCTCCACTTGCCCCTCCCTCCCCCTCTTCATTCCCCTCCACTTGCCCCTCCCTCCCACTCTTCATTCCCCTCCACCTCCCCCTCCCTCCCCCTCTTCATTCCCATCCTCCTCCCCCTCACTCCCCATCTTCATTCCCCTCCACAAACCCCTCCCTCCCCTCTTCATTCCCCTCCACCACCCCTGCCTCCCTCTCTTCATTCCCCTCAAGCCCCCCCTCCCTCACCTTCTTCATTCTTCACCAAGCCCTTCCTGCCCCTCTTCATTCCACTCCACCTCCCCCTCCCTCCCTCTCTTCATTCCCCTCCACCTCCACTCCCTCCCCCTCTTCATTCCCTTCCACCACCCCCTCTCTCCCCCTCTTCATTCCACTCCACCACCCCCTCCCTCCGACTCATCATTCCCCTCCACCACTCCCTCCCTCCCTCTCTTCATTCCCCTCCACCACCACTCCCTCCTTCTCTTCATTCCCCTCCACCACTCCCTCCCTCCCCCTCTTCATTCCCCTCCTCCTCCCCCTCCCTCCCCTCTTCATTCCCATCCACAACACCCTCGCTCCCCCTCTTCATTCCCATCCACCTCCGCCACCCTCCCCCTCTTCATTCCCCTCCACCTCCCCTCCCTCCCCCACTTCATTCCCCTCCACCTCCCCCTCCCTCCCCCTCTTCATTCCCCTCCTCCTCCCCCTCCCTCCCCCTCTTCATTCCCATCCACAACACCCTCCCTCCCCCTCTTCATTCCCCTCCACCACCCCTCCCTCCCTCTCTTCAATCCCCTCCACCTCCCCCCCCCCTCTTCATTCCCCTCCACTTGCCCCTCCCTCCCCCTCTTAATTCCCCTCCACCTCCCCCTCCCTCCCCTTCTTCATTCCCCTCCACCTCCCCCTCCCTCCCCCTCTTCATTCCCATCCTCCTCCCCCTCACTCCCCATCTTCATTCCCCTCCACAAACCCCTCCTCCCCTCTTCATTCCCCTCCACCACCCCTGCCTCCCTCTCTTCATTCCCCTCAAGCCCCCCCTCCCTCACCTTCTTCATTCTTCACCAAGCCCTTCCTGCCCCTCTTCATTCCACTCCACCTCCCCCTCCCTCCCTCTCTTCATTCCCCTCCACCTCCACTCCCTCCCCCTCTTCATTCCCTTCCACCACCCCCTCTCTCCCCCTCTTCATTCCACTCCACCACCCCCTCCCTCCGACTCATCATTCCCCTCCACCACTCCCTCCCTCCCTCTCTTCATTCCCCTCCACCACCACTCCCTCCTTCTCTTCATTCCCCTCCACCACTCCCTCCCTCCCCCTCTTCATTCCCCTCCTCCTCCCCCTCCCTCCCCTCTTCATTCCCATCCACAACACCCTCGCTCCCCCTCTTCATTCCCATCCACCTCCGCCACCCTCCCCCTCTTCATTCCCCTCCACCTCCCCTCCCTCCCCCTCTTCATTCCCCTCCACCTCCCCCTCCCTCCCCCTCTTCATTCCCCTCCTCCTCCCCCTCCCTCCCCCTCTTCATTCCCATCCACAACACCCTCCCTCCCCCTCTTCATTCCCCTCCACCACCCCTCCCTCCCTCTCTTCAATCCCCTCCACCTCCCCCCCCTCCCCCTCTTCATTCCCCTCCACTTGCCCCTCCCTCCCCCTCTTCATTCCCCTCCACCTCCCCCTCCCTCCCCTTCTTCATTCCCCTCCACCTCCCCCTCCCTCCCCCTCTTCATTCCCATCCTCCTCCCCCTCAATCCCCATCTTCATTCCCCTCCACAAACCCCTCCCTCCCCTCTTCATTCCCCTCCACCACCCCTGCCTCCCTCTCTTCATTCCCCTCAAGCTCCCCCTCCCTCACCTTCTTCATTCTTCACCAAGCCCTTCCTGCCCCTCTTCATTCCACTCCACCTCCCCCTCCCTCCCTCTCTTCATTCCCCTCCACCTCCACTCCCTCCCCCTCTTCATTCCCTTCCACCACCCCGTCTCTCCCCCTCTTCTTTCCCCTCCACCACCCCCTCCCTCCGACTCATCATTCCCCTCCACCACTCCCTCCCTCCCTCTCTTCATTCCCCTCCACCACCACTCCCTCCTTCTCTTCATTCCCCTCCACCACTCCCTCCCTCCCCCTCTTCATTCCCCTCCTCCTCTCCCTCCCTCCCCCTCTTCATTCCCATCCACAACACCCTCCCTCCCCCTCTTCATTCCCATCCACCTCCGCCACCCTCCCCCTCTTCATTCCCCTCCACCTCCCCTCCCTCCCCCTCTTCATTCCCCTCCACCTCCCCCTCCCTCCCCCTCTTCATTCCCCTCCTCCTCCCCCTCCCTCCGCCTCTTCATTCCCATCCACAACACCCTCCCTCCCCCTCTTCATTCCCATCCACCTCCGCCTCCCTCCCCCTCTTCATTCCCCTCCACCTCCCCCTCCCTCCCCCTCTTCATTCCCCTCCACTTGCCCCTCCCTCCCCCTCTTCATTCCCCTCCACCTCCCCTTCCCTCCCCCTCTTCATTCCCATCCACCTCCCCCTCCCTCCCCCTCTTCATTCCCATCCCCCTCCCCCTCCCTCCCCATCTTCATTCCCCTCCACAAACCCCTCCCTCCCCTCTTCATTCCCCTCCACCTCCCCCTCCCTCCCTCTCTTCATTCCCCTCCTCCTCCCCCTCCCTCCCCCTCTTCATTCCCATCCACAACACCCTCCATCCCCCTCTTCATTCCCATCCACCTCCGCCTCCCTCCCCCTCTTCATTCCCCTCCACCTCCCCCTCCATCCCCCTCTTCATTCCCCTCCACATCCCCCTCCCTCCCCCTCTTCATTCCCCTCCACCTCCCCCTCCCTCCCCTCTTCATTCCCCTCCACCACCCCTCCCTCCCTCTCTTCATTCCCCTCCACCTCCCCCTCCCTCCCCCTCTTCATTCCCCTCCACTTGCCCCTCCCTGCCCCTCTGCATTCCCCTACACCTCCCCCTCCCTCCCCCTCTTCATTCCCTCCAACTCCCCCTCCCTCCCCCTCTTCATTCCCATCCTCCTCCCCCTCCCTCCCCATCTTCATTCCCCTCCACAAACCCCTCCCTCCACCTCTTCATTCCCCTCCACCTCCCCCTCCCTCCCCCTCTTCATTCCCCTCCACCTGCCCCTCCCTCCCCCTCTTCATTCCCATCCCCCTCCCCCTCCCTCCCCATCTTCATTCCCCTCCACAAACCCCTCCCTCCACTCTTCATTCCCCTCCACCTCCCCCTCCCTCCCCCTCTTCATTCCCCTCCTCCTCCCCCTCCCTCCCCCTCTTCATTCCCATCCACAACACCCTCCATCCCCCTCTTCATTCCCATCCACCTCCGCCTCCCTCCCCCTCTTCATTCCCCTCCACCTCCCCCTCCATCCCCCTCTTCATTCCCCTCCACATCCCCCTCCCTCCCCCTCTTCATTCCCCTCCACCTCCCCCTCCCTCCCCTCTTCATTCCCCTCCACCACCCCTCCCTCCCTCTCTTCATTCCCCTCCACCTCCCCCTCCCTCCCCCTCTTCATTCCCCTCCACTTGCCCCTCCCTGCCCCTCTGCATTCCCCTCCACCTCCCCCTCCCTCCCCCTCTTCATTCCCTCCACCTCCCCCTCCCTCCCCCTCTTCATTCCCATCCTCCTCCCCTCCCTCCCCATCTTCATTCCCCTCCACAAACCCCTCCCTCCCCTCTTCATTCCCCTCCACCACCCCTGCCTCCCTCTCTTCATTCCCCTCAAGCTCCCCCTCCCTCACCTTCTTCATTCTTCACCAAGCCCTTCCTGCTTCTCTTCATTCCACTCCACCTCCCCCTCCCTCCCTCTCTTCATTCCCCTCCACCTCCACTCCCTCCCCCTCCTCATTCCCTTCCACCACCCCCTCTCTCCCCCTCTTCATTCCCCTCCACCACCCCCTCCCTCCGACTCATCATTCCCCTCCACCACTCCCTCCCTCCCTCTCTTCATTCCCCTCCACCACCACTCCCTCCTTCTCTTCATTCCCCTCCACCACTCCCTCCCTCCCCCTCTTCATTCCCCTCCTCCTCCCCCTCCCTCCCCCTCTTCATTCCCATCCACAACACCCTCCCTCCCCCTCTTCATTCCCATCCACCTCCGCCACCCTCCCCCTCTTCATTCCCCTCCACCTCCCTTCCCTCCCCCTCTTCATTTCCCTCCACCTCCCCCTCCCTCCCCCTCTTCATTCCCCTCCTCCTCCCCCTCCCTCCCCCTCTTCATTCCCATCCACAACACCCTCCCTCCCCCTCTTCATTCCCATCCACCTCCGCCTCCCTCCCCCTCTTCATTCCCCTCCATCTCCCCCTCCCTCCCCCTCTTCATTCCCCTCCACCTCCCCCTCCCTCCCCCTCTTCATTCCCCTCCACCACCCCTCCCTCCCTCTCTTCATTCCCCTCCACCTCCCCCTCCCTCCCCCTCTTCATTCCCCTCCACTTGCCCCTCCCTCCCGCTCTTCATTCCCCTCCACCTCCCCCTCCCTCCCTCTCTTCATTCCCCTCCACCTCCCCCTCCCTCCCCCTCTTCATTCTCATCCCCCTCCCCCTCCCTCCCCATCTTCATTCCCCTCCACAAACCCCTCCCTCCCCTCTTCATTCCCCTCCACCTCCCCCTCCCTCCCCCTCTTCATTCCCCTCCTCCTCCCCCTCCCTCCCCCTCTTCATTCCCATCCACAACACCCTCCATCCCCCTCTTCATTCCCATCCACCTCCGCCTCCCTCCCCCTCTTCATTCCCCTCCACCTCCCCCTCCATCCCCCTCTTCATTCCCCTCCACCTCCCCCTCCCTCCCCCTCTTCATTCCCATCCACCTCCCCCTCCCTCCCCCTCTTCATTCCCCTCCACCACCCCTCCCTCCCTCTCTTCATTCCCCTCCACCTCCCCCTCCCTCCCCCTCTTCATTCCCCTCCACTTGCCCCTCCCTGCCCCTCTTCATTCCCCTCCACCTCCCCATCCCTCCCCCTCTTCATTCCCTCCACCTCCCCCTCCCTCCCCCTCTTCATTCCCATCCTCCTCCCCCTCCCTCCCCATCTTCATTCCCCTCCACAAACCCCTCCCTCCCCTCTTCATTCCCCTCCACCACCCCTGCCTCCCTCTCTTCATTCCCCTCAAGCTCCCCCTCCCTCACCTTCTTCATTCTTCACCAAGCCCTTCCTGCCCCTCTTCATTCCACTCCACCTCCCCCTCCCTCCCTCTCTTCATTCCCCTCCACCTCCACTCCGCCCCCTCTTCATTCCCCTCCACCAACCCCTCCCTCCCCCTCTTCATTCTCCTCCACCACCCCCTCCCTCCGCCTCATCATTCCCCTCCACCACTCCCTCCCTCCCTCTCTTCATTCCCCTCCACCATCCCCTCCCTCCGCCTCTTCATTCTCCACCACCAACCCCTCCCTCCCCCTCTTCATTCTCCTCCACCACCCCCTCCCTCCGCCTCATCATTCCCCTCCACCACTCCCTCCCTCCCTCTCTTCATTCCCCTCCACCATCCCCTCCCTCCCCCTCTTCATTCTCCTCCACCACTCCCTCCCTTCCTCTATTCATTCCCCTCCACCATCCCCTCCCTTCCCCTCTTCTTTCTCCTCCACCATCCCCTCCCTCCCCCTCTTCTTGCTCCTCCACCACCCCCACCCTCCCCCTCTTCTTTCTCCTCCACCACCCACACCCTCCCCCTCTTCATTCCCCTCCACCACCCCCTCCCTCCGCATCATCATTCCCCTCCACCACTCCCTCCCTCCCCCTCCTCATTCCACTCCACCACCCCCTCCCTCCCCCTCTTCATTCCACTCCACCACCCCCTCCATAATCCTCTTAATTCCACTCCACCACCCCCTACCTCCCCCTCTTCTTTCCACTCCACCACCCCCTCCATAACCCTCTTAGTTCCACTCCACCACCCCATCCCTCCCCCTCTTCATTCTCCTCCACCACCCCTCCCTCCCTCTCTTCATTCCCATCCAACACCCCCTCCTTCCTTCTCTTCATTGCCCTCCACCTCCTCCTCCCTCCTTCTCTTCATTCCCCTCCACCTACCCCTCCCTCCCCTCTTCATTTTCCTCCACCACCACCTCCCTGCCCCTCTTCATTCCCCTCATCCTCCCCCTCCCTCCCCCTCTTCATTCCCATCCACAGCACCCTCCCTCCCCCTCTTCATTCCCATCCACCTCCGCCTCCCTCCCCCTCTTCATTCCCCTCCACCTACGCCTCCCTCCCCTCTTCATTTTCCTCCACCACCCCCTCTCTCCCCCTCTTCATTCCCATCCTCCTCCCCCTCCCTCCCCATCTTCATTCCCCTCCACAAACCCCTCCCTCCCCCTCTTCATTCCCCTCCACCTCCCCCTCCCACCCACTCTTCATTCCCATCCCTCTCCCGCTCCCTCCCCATCTTCATTCCCCTCCACCATCCCCTCCCTCCCCTCTTCATTCCCCTCCACCTCCCCCTCCCTCCCCCTCTTCATTCCCCTCCTCCTCCCCCACCCTCCCCCTCTTCATTCCCATCCACAACACCCTCCATCCCCCTCTTCATTCCCATCCACCTCCGCCTCTTTCCCCCTCTTCATTCCCCTCCACCTCCCATTCCATACCCCTCTTCATTCCCCTCCACCTCCCCCTCCCTCCCCCTCTTCATTTCCCTCCACCTCCCCCTCCCTCCCCCTCTTCATTCCCCTCCACCACCCCTCCCTCCCTCTCTTCATTCCCCTCCACCTCCCCCTCCCTCCCCCTCTTCATTCCCCTCCACTTGCCCCTCCCTGCCCCTCTGCATTCCCCTCCACCTCCCCCTCCCTCCCCCTCTTCATTCCCTCCACCTCCCCCTCCCTCCCCCTCTTCATTCCCATCCTCCTCCCCCTCCCTCCCCATCTTCATTCCCCTCCACAAACCCCTCCCTCCCCTCTTCATTCCCCTCCACCACCCCTGCCTCCCTCTCTTCATTCCCCTCAAGCTCCCCCTCCCTCACCTTCTTCATTCTTCACCAAGCCCTTCCTGCCCCTCTTCATTCCACTCCACCTCCCCCTCCCTCCCTCTCTTCATTCCCCTCCACCTCCACTCCCTCCCCCTCTTCATTCCCTTCCACCACACCCTCTCTCCCCCTCTTCATTCCCCTCCACCACCCCCTCCCTCCGACTCATCATTCCCCTCCACCACTCCCTCCCTCCCTCTCTTCATTCCCCTCCACCACTCCCTCCCTCCCCCTCTTCATTCCCCTCCTCCTTCCCCTCCCTCCCCCTCTTCATTCCCATCCACAACACCCTCCCTCCCCCTCTTCATTCTCATCCACCTCCGCCACCCTCCCCCTCTTCATTCCCCTCCACCTCCCCTCCCTCCCCCTCTTCATTCCCCTCCACCTCCCCCTCCCTCCCCCTCTTCATTCCCCTCCTCCTCCCCCTCCCTCCCCCTCTTCATTCCCATCCACAACACCCTCCCTCCCCCTCTTCTTCCCATCCACCTCCGCCTCCCTCCCCCTCTTCATTCCCCTCCACCTCCCCCTCCCTCCCCCTCTTCATTCCCCTCCACCACCCCTCCCTCCCTCTCTTCATTCCCCTCCACCTCCCTCTCCCTCCCCCTCTTCATTCCCCTCCACTTGCCCCTCCCTCCCCCTCTTCATTCCCCTCCACCTCCCCCTCCCTCCCCCTCTTCATTCCCCTCCACCTCCCCCTCCCTCCCCCTCTTCATTCCCATCCCCCTCCCCCTCCCTCCCCATCTTCATTCCCCTCCACAAAACCCTCCCTCCCCTCTTCATTCCCCTCCACCTCCCCCTCCCTCCCCCTCTTCATTCCCCTCCTCCTCCCCCTCCCTCCCCCTCTTCATTCCCATCCACAACACCCTCCATCCCCCTCTTCATTCCCATCCACCTCCGCCTCCCTCACCCTCTTCATTCCCCTCCACCTCCTCCTCCATCCCCCTCTTCATTCCCCTCCACCTCCCCCTCCCTCCCCCTCTTCATTCCCCTCCACCTCCCCCTCCCTCCCCCTCTTCATTCCCCTCCACCACCCCTCCCTCCCTCTCTTCATTCCCCTCCACCTCCCCCTCCCTCCCCCTCTTCATTCTCCTCCACTTGCCCCTCCCTGCCCCTCTTCATTCCCCTCCACCTCCCCCTCCCTCCCCCTCTTCATTCCCTCCACCTCCCCCTCCCTCCCCTCTTCATTCCCATCCTCCTCCCCCTCCCTCCCCATCTTCATTGCCCTCCACAAACCCCTCCCTCCCCTCTTCATTCCCCTCCACCACCCCTGCCTCCCTCTCTTCATTCCCCTCAAGCTCCCCCTCCCTCACCTTCTTCATTCTTCACCAAGCCCTTCCTGCCCCTCTTCATTCCACTCCACCTCCCCCTCCCTCCCTCTCTTCATTCCCCTCCACCTCCACTCCCTCCCCCTCTTCATTCCCCTCCACCAACCCCTCCCTCCCCCTCTTCATTCTCCTCCACCACCCCCTCCCTCCGCCTCATCATTCCCCTCCACCACTGCCTCCCTCCCTCTCTTCATTCCCCTCCACCATCCCCTCGCTCCGCCTCTTCATTCTCCACCACCACTCCCTCCCTCCCCCTCTTCATTCCCCTCCACCACCCCCTCCCTCCGCCTCATAATTCCCCTCCACCACTCCCTCCCTCCCTCTCTTCTTTCTCCTCCACCATCCCCTCCCTCCCCCTCTTCTTGCTCCTCCACCACCCCCACCCTCCCCCTCTTCTTTCTCCTCCACCACCCACACCCTCCCCCTCTTCATTCCCCTCCACCACCCCCTCCCTCCGCATCATCATTCCCCTCCACCACTCCCTCCCTCCCCCTCCTCATTCCACTCCACCACCCCCTCCCTCCCCCTCTTCATTCCACTCCACCACCCCCTCCATAATCCTCTTAATTCCACTCCACCACCCCCTCCCTCCCCCTCTTCTTTCCACTCCACCACCCCCTCCATAACCCTCTTAATTCCACTCCACCACCCCATCCCTCCCCCTCTTCATTCTCCTCCACCACCCCTCCCTCCCTCTCTTCATTCCCATCCAACACCCCCTCCTTCCTTCTCTTCATTGCCCTCCACCTCCTCCTCCCTCCTTCTCTTCATTCCCCTCCACCTACCCCTCCCTCCCCTCTTCATTTTCCTCCACCACCACCTCCCTCCCCCTCTTCATTCCCCTCATCCTCCCCCTCCCTCCCCCTCTTCATTCCCATCCACAACACCCTCCCTCCCCCTCTTCATTCCCATCCACCTCCGCCTCCCTCCCCCTCTTCATTCCCCTCCACCTACGCCTCCCTCCCCTCTTCATTTTCCTCCACCACCCCCTCTCTCCCCCTCTTCATTCCCATCCTCCTCCCCCTCCCTCCCCATCTTCATTCCCCTCCACAAACCCCTCCCTCCCCTCTTCATTCCCCTCCACCACCTCTGCCTCCCTCTCTTCATTCCCCTCAAGCTCCCCCTCCCTCACCTTCTTCATTCTTCACCAAGCCCTTCCTGCCCCTCTTCATTCCCCTCCACCACCTCCTCCCTCCCCCTCTTCATTCCCCTCCACCACACCCTCCCTCCGCCTCATCATTACCCTCCACCACTCCCTCCCTCCCTCTCTTCATTCCCCTCCACCATCCCCTCCCTCCCCCTCTTCATTCTCCACCACCACCCCCACCCTCCCCCTCTTCTTTCTCCTCCACCACCCCCTCCCTCCCCCTCTTCACTCCCCTCCACCACCCCCTCCCTCCGCCTCATCATTCCCCTCCACCACTCCCTCCCGCCCTCTCTTCATTCCCCTCCCTCCCCCTCTTCTTTCTCCTCCACCACCCACACCCTCCCCCTCTTCATTCCCCTCCACCAACCACTCCCTCCCCCTCTTCATTCCACTCCAACTCCCCCTCCCTCCATTCCCTTCCACCAACCAGTCCCTCCCCCTCTTCATTCCCCTCCACCAACCACACCCTCCCCCTCTTCATTCCCCTCCGCCTCCCCCTCCCTCTCCCTCTTCATTCCCCTACACATCCCCCTCCCTCTCCCTCTCCATTCCCCTCCAGCTCCCCTTCTCTCCCCATCTTCATTCTACTCCACCACCCACACCCTTCCCCTCTTCATTCCCCTCCACCTGCCCCTCCCTCCCCGTCTTCATTCTCCTGCACCACCCCTTCCCTCCACCTCTTCATTCCCCTCCACCAACCCCTCCCTCCACCTCTTCATTCCCCTACACATCCCACTCCCTCTCCCTCTCCATTCCCCTCCAGCTCCCCCTCACTGCCCCTCTTCATTCATCCCCACCTCCCCCTCCCTCCATTATCCATCACCAACCCCTCCCTCCCCTCTTTCATACCCCTCCACCACCCCCTCCCTCCGCATCTTCATTCCCATCCACCACCCCCTCCCTCCCTCTCTTCATTCCCCAACACCACACCCTCCCTCCCCCTCTTCATTCTTCTCCACCACCCCCTCCCTCTCTTCATTCCTCAACACCACCCCCTCCCTCCGCATCTTCATTCCCATCCACCACCTCCCCCCTCCCCCTCTTTATTCCCCTACACCTCCCCCTCCCTCTCCCTCTTCATTCTCCTCCACCACCCCCTCCCTCTCCCTCTTCATTCCCCTCCAGCTCCCCCTCACTCCCCCTCTTCATACCCCTCCACCACCCCCTCCCTCCCCCTCTTCATTCCCATCCTCCTCCCCCTCCCTCCCCCTCTTCATTCCCCTCCACCAACCCCTCCCTCCACCTCTTCATTCCCCTACACATCCCCCTCCCTCTCCCTCTCCATTCCCCTCCAGCTCCCCCTCACTCCCCCTCTTCATACCCCTCCACCACCCCCTCCCTACCCCTCTTCATTCCCATCCACCTCCCCCTCCCTCCCCATCTTCATTCCCCTCCACCACACCCTCCCTCCCCTCTTCATTCCCATCCTCCTCCCCCTCCCTCCCCATCTTCATTCCCCTCCACAACCCTCTCCCTCCCACTCTTAATTCCCCTCCACACCCCCTGCCTCCCTCTCTTCATTCCCCTCAAGCTCCCCCTCCCTCCCCCTCTTCATTATTCACCAAGCCCTTCCTGCCCCTCTTCATTCCACTCCACCTCCCCTCCCTCCCTCTTCATTCCCCTCCACCTCCTCTCCCTCCCCCTCTTCATTCCCATCCACCTCCCCCACAGTCCTCCTCTTCTTTCCCCTCCACCACACCCTCCCTTCCCCTCTTCATTCCCTTTCCACCACTCACTCCTTCCCCCTCTTCATTCCCCTCCACCACCACCTCCCTCCCCCTTTGCATTTTCCTCCACCACCCCATCCCTCCCCCTCTTCTTTCTCCTCCACCACCCACTCCCTCCCCCTCTTCATTCCCATCCACCACCCCCACCCTCCCCCACTTTATTCCCCTCCACCACCCCCACCCTCCCCCCTTCATTCCCCTCCACCACCCCCTCTCTCCGCATCTTCATTCCCATCCACCACCCCCTCCCTCCCTCTCTTCATTCCCCAACACCACCCCCTCCCTCCCCCTCTTCATTCTCCTCCACCACCCCCTCCCTCCGCATCTTCATTCCCATCCACAACCCCCTCCCTCCCTCTCTTCATTCCCCAACACCACCCCCTCCCTCCCCCTCTTCATTCTCCTCCACCACCCCCTCCCTCTCTTCATACCCCTCCACCACCCCCTCCCTCCGCATCTTCATTCCCATCCACCACCTCCTCCCTCCCCCTCTTTATTCCCCTACACCTCCCCCTCCCTCTCCCTCTTCATTCTCCTCCACCACCCCCTCCTCTCCTTCTTCATTCCCCTCCAGCTCCCCCTCACTCCCCCTCTTCATACCCCTCCACCACCCCCTCCCTCCCCCTCTTCATTCCCATCCTCTTCCCCCTCCCTCCCCCTCTTCATTCCCCTCCACCACCCCCTCCCTCCCCCTCTTCATTCCCCTCCACCACCCCCTCCCTTCCCTCTTCATTCCCCTCCACCACACCCTCCCTCCCCTCTTCATTCCCCTCCACCACCCCCTCCCTGCCCCTCCTCATTCCCCTATACCTCCCCCTCCCTCTGCCTCTCCATTCCCCTCCATCTCCCCCTCCCTCCCCCTCTTCAGACACCTCCAGCACCCCCTCCCTCCCCCTCTTCATTCCCATCCACCTCCCCCTCCCTACACCTCGTCATACCCCTCCACCTCCCACTCCCTCCCCATCTTCATTCCCCAGCACAACCCTCTCCCTCACCCTCTTCATTCCCCTCCACTTACCCCTCCCTCCCACTCTTAATTCCCCTCCACCACCCCTCCCTCCCCCTCTTCATTCCCCTCCACCACTCACTCACTCCCCCTCTTCATTCCCCTCCACCACCACCTCCCTTCCCCCTCTGCATTTTCCTCCACCACCCCATCCATCCCCCTCTTCTTTCTCTTCCACCACCCACTCCCTCCCCCACTTTATTACCCTCCACCTCCCCCTCCCTCCATTATCCATCACCAACCCCTCCCTCCCCATTTTCATACCCCTCCACCACCCCCTCCCTCCGCATCTTCATTCCCATCCACCTCCCCCTCCCTACACCTCGTCATTCCCCTCCACCAGCCCCTCCCTCCCCCTCTTCATTCCCCTCCACCTACCCCACCCTCCCACTCTTAATTCCCCTCCACCACCCGCTCCCTCCCCTCTTCATTCCCCTCCACACCCCCTGCCTCCCTCTCTTCATTCCCCTCAATCTCCCACTCCCTGCCCCTCTTCATTCTTCAATAAGCCCTTCCTGCCCCTCTTCATTCCGCTCCTCCTCCCCTCCCTCCCTCTCTTCATCCCCCTCCAACTCCCCTCCCTCCCCCTCTTCATTCCCATCCACCTCCCCTCCCTCCCCCTCTTCATTCCCCTCCACCACTCCGTCCCTCCCCTCTTCATTCCCCTCCACCACCACCTCAGTCCCCCTCTTCATTCTCCTCCACCACCCCATCCCTCCCCCTCTTCTTTCTCCTCAACAACCCCCTCCCTCCCCCTCTTCATTCACCTCCACCACCCACTCCTTTCCCCTCTTCATTCACCTCCACCTCCCCCTCCCTCCCCCTCTTCTGTCCCCTCCACCTCCTCCTCCCTCCTCCTCTTCATTCCCCTCCACATCCCCCTCCCTCCCCCTCTTCATTCCCCTCCACCACCCCTCCCTCCCCCTTTTCGTTCCCCTCCACCTCCCCCTCCCTCCCCTCTTCATTCCCCTCCACCTCCCCCTCCCTCCCCCTCCTCATTCCCCTCCGACTCCCCCTCCCTCCCCCTCTTCATTCTCCTCCACCACCAGCTCCCTCCCCCTCTTCTTTCCCCTCCACCACCCCCTCCCTCCCCCTCTTCATTCCACTCCACCACACCCTCCCTCCCCCTCTTCATTCCTCTCCACCTCACCCTCCCTCCCCCTCTTCATTCCCCTCCACCTCCCCCTCCCTCCCCCTCTTCATTCCCCTTCAACACACGCTCCCTCCCCCTCTTCATTCCCTTCCACCTCCCCCACCCCCCTCTTCATTCCCCTCCACCTCTACCTCCCTCCCCCTCTGCATTCCACTTTACCACCCCCTCCCTCCCCCTCTTCATTCCCCTCCACCTCCCCCTCCCTCCCCCTCTTCATTCCCCTTCACCACCCGCTCCCTCCCCCTCTTCATTCCCTTCCATCTCCCCCTCCCCCCTCTTCATTCCCCTCCACCACCCCCTCCCTCCCCTCTTCATTCCGCTCCACCTTCCCCTCCCTCTCCCTCTTCATTCCCCTCCACATTCCCCTCCCTCCCCCTCTTCATTCCCTTCCATCTCCCCCTCCCCCCTCTTCATTCCCCTCCACCACCCCCTCCCTCCGACACTTCATTCCCCTGCACCTTGCCCTCCCGCCCCCTCTTCATTCCCCTACCCTCTCCCCCACTCCCTTCCACCACTCCCTTCCAATCTCCCCTCCGCCGATCTCACACTCTCTCCTTCTACCACACTCCTCCTCCCACTCTCCCCCTCCCTTCTGACCATTTCCCTCCCCCACTCCCCTCTCCAACTCCCCTTCCCCACTCTCTGCCACACTCCCCCTCCCCATCCCCCACTCCCCTCCCCAACCTCCTTCCACACTACCCTCTCCCTCCCCTCACACTCCCCTCCCCCTCCCACTCCCCTCCCCCTCACCATTACACACCCTCCCCTTCCCCTTCCTATTTCCCCACTCCCCATCCTCCACTCCACTTCTGCATTCCCCACTCACCTCCCCTCTCATTCTGCCATTCCCCTCAATGCACCCCTCCCCCACTCGACTCCGGTCCCCACTCCCCTTTCCCCTCCCACATCCCACTCCCCTCCCTCACTCCTATCGTCCACTCCAGTCCCCCACTGCACACTTCGCTCCCCTACACCCCTTGTCCGCACCCTCTCCCCCTCACACCTGGTTTCCCTCCACACTCCCCTCCCCCTCACATCCCCCACTTCCCTCCAACCCCACACTCCCTCTCACCCACACCCATCCGCCACTCCCCTACAACTGCCCTACCCTCAAATGCCCCTCCCCCACTACCTTCCCCCACTACCCTCAGCCACTACCCACGCCACTCGGTTACCTCCCCTCCCAAACACCCCTCCCAACTCCTCTGCCAACTCACCTTCACCCCCGCCCCTCCCCCACTCGCCTCGCCCATACCCCTGCCCCTCTACCTCCCCCCAACACCCTGCACCCAATCCCCTCCCTCACTACCCTCCCATACCCACCTCACCCCCAGTCCCCTGCCCCAAAGCCCTACCCACTCCCCGCTCTCCTGTCCCCCTCCCCCACTCCCCTCCATCTCCTCCCCCACTGCACTCCCTCCCCTCTCCCACTTCTCTCCCTCCCCTACCGTTACCCCACTCCACTCCCAAACACCCCTCCCCTACTCCCCTCCACCCCACTCCACTCCCCCACTCCCATCCTCCACTAACGTCCCCCACTCCCCTCCCCCCTCCCCTCCCACTCTGCCCTCCCCAACTCTCCCCACACTCCCCAACCCCACGCCCGTCCCTCACTCACCCTTACCCTAACCCACTCCCGTTCCAATACACCCTCATTCCAACTCTCCCTCCCCCACATCCCTGCCCTCCCCCACACCCCTGCCCCCCCACATGCCTCACCACCCCCTCCCCTCCACTCCCCTCCCACTCCCAACTGCAAATCCACTCCTCCATTCCCTCCTCCATTCCCCTAACTACCCTCTCCCCACTCCACTCCCCCTCTCCCCTCCCTCCCCAACCCCTCCCCTCACTCCTGTCCCCAATCCCCTCCCCCCACTCCCCTCCCCCACTCCGCCCCCACTCCCCTCCCCCACTCCTCCCTACTCCCCTCCCCCACTCCCCTTCCTCAAACGGTTCCCCCAGCCTCTCCCCTCCCCCAAGACCTCCCCTCCCCCACTCCTCTCCCCCACTCACCTACCCCACACCCCACTCCCCTCCGCACTTCCCTCTCCACTCGTCTCCCATCCCTCAATCCCCTCCCCACTATCCTCCTCCACACCCGCTGCCACCATTGCCCTCCCCTCCGCGACTCCCTTCACCTCTCACATATCCCTCCCCTCACAGCCCCCTACTCCACTCCACTTCCTCTCCCACATCTCCCACCGCCCTTCCCTCCCCCACCCCTTCCCAACTCCCCTCCTTTCCCCTGCCCCACCTCACACACTCACTCCAATTTCCCCAACCGCCTTCTCCCACTCCCCTTTCCTAGTCCCTCCCTAACTCCCACTTCTCTCACCCAGTCCCCTCTCCCATTCCCCTCCCCCACTCCCTCCCCTCACCCCCTCCTCTCCCGCACTCCCCTCCAGCAGAACCCAAACCACCCCAATCCACTCCCACTCCCCTCCCCACCCCCGAACTCCCCTCCTCTTCCCCACTCCATTCCACCACTCCCTTCCCTCTCCGACCCCTCGCCTCACTCCTCTCCCCACTCATCTCCCTCACTCCCCTCCCTCCCCAACCCTTACAACCCCAACCCTTACCCCCCAACCCCTCCCTCACTCCCCTCCCCCACTCTTCTGCCAATCCCACCACTCCTCCCCCACTCTGCCACACTCCCTACCCCCAACCCCTCCCAGACTCCCCTCCTCACTCTTCTCTCCCGCCCAACCCACCAACCCCTCCCACCACTCCCCTCCCCTGCTCCCCTCCCCAATTCCCTCCCCTAACCCCCAACTCTCCCCTCCCCCACTCCTCTCCATCACTCCCATCTTTGCTCTCTCACTCCCTTCCTAATATCCTTCCCACATCTCCCTCCCCCACTCCCCTGCCACGTCCCCCACTCCCTCACTCTCATCCTCCACTCCACTCCCCACGCCCCTCTCCCAATCCCACTCACCCTCCCCCAATCCCAATCTCCTCCCCCAATCTCACTCACCCTCCCCCAATCTCACTCACCCTCCCGCAATCCCACTCACCCTCCCCCAATCCCACTCACCCTCTCCCACTCCACTCCCCCACACCCCTCCCCCACTTCCCTCCCTCACCCCCTTCCACACCTATCTCACCACTTCCCTCCTTTCCCCACGCCCCTCATGACTCCCCTCCCCTTTCCACTACTCCAATTCACACATCCACTCCCCAATCCTCCTCAATCACCTCCACCTCCCCTCTCCCATTCCTCTCTCCACTCTCCTCCCCATTCCTCAGTCCGTCAGCCCCTCCCACCCTCCCCTCCCCATTCCCTCCCCCCACCCCCATTCCCTTTCCCCTCTCCTCCCCAACACCCCATCACCGACCACCTCCCCTCTCCTCCCCAACAACCCACCCACTTCCCCCTCCCCTCTCCTCCCCAACACTCCCTCCCCCTCTACTCCCCTCCCCGACTCCCCTCTCCCCTCCCCTCCCCCTCCCCCACTCCCCACCACCACGCCCTTCCCCCTCCCCATGCCCACTCTATTCCCCCACTCCCATCCCTCTCCCCTTCCCCCTTCCCCCTTCCCCCTTCCCCCTCCCCAATCCCCTCCACAACACCCACCCCCTACTTCTCATCAGCCTCCCACACTCCGCTCCGCCACTCCCATCTTTCACTACCCTCCCCAACTACCCTCCCACACTACCCTCCACCACTACCCTACACCTCCCCCACTACCCTCCTCGAGTCCCCTTCTTCACTGCCCTGTCCATTCGCCTCCTTTCCCCACTCCACTCCCCTCTCCCCTCCCCCACCACCCTCTGCACACTCACTTGCGTCTCCCAATTCCCTCCCCCTCCCCAATCACCTACTCACCCTCCCCTGCCCCACTCCACTTCCCGTCCCACATCCCCCTCCCCCACTCGCCTCCCCCACTCCACCACTTTCCTCCTTCACTCCCATCCGCCACTAGACTCCCCACTCCTCTCCCCTCCCCTACACCCCTTCACTCACAACCCTCTCCCGTTCCCATACCCTCTCCCTCCCCACAACCCTCCCTCTGCCCCACTCACCCTCCCCCACTCCCCTAACGCTCCTCCCCGTTCCCTGCACCCCTTCCCACTGCCCTCCCTTATTCCCTTCCTGCTCCCCCTCTACCACTCCCAGCCCCCTGCCCGCCCTTCCCCCTCCTTCCCCACTCTATTCCCCCACTCCCTTCCATCTCCCCTTCACCCTTTCGCCCTACCCCCGCCCCAATACCCTCCACAACACCCACCCCCTAATTCTCATCGGCCTCCCCCACTCCTCTCCACCATTCCCATCTTTCACTACCCTTCCCACTACCCTCACCCACAACCCTCCACCACTACCCTCCAACACTACCCTATACCTCCCCCACTACCCTCTGCGAGTCCCCTTCTCCACTGCCCTGTCCACTCCACTCCTTTCCCCACTCCACTCCCGTCCCCTCCTCCTCCCCACCACACTCTGCACACTCACTCCCATCTCCCACTCCACCTCCCCCTCCCCCTCCCTCCCCCTCTTCATTCCCCTACACCTCCCCCTCCCTCTCCCTCTTCATTCCCCTCCAGCTCCCCCTCCCTCCCCCTCTTCATTCCCCTCCCCACCCCCTCCCACCCCCTCTTCATTCCCCTCCACCTCTCCCTCCCTCCCCCTCTTCATTTCCCTCCACCTGCCCCTCCCTCCCCCTCTTCATTCCCCCCCGCCACTCCCTCCCTCCCCCTCTTCATTCCCATCCTCCTCCCCCTCCCTCCCCATCTTCATTGCCCTCGACAAACCTCTCCCTCGCCCTATTCATTCCCCTCCACCTCCCCCTCCCTCCCACTCTTCATTCCCTTCCACCTCCCCCTCCCTCCCTCACTTCATTCCCCTCCACCTCCCCCTCCCTCCCCCTCTTCATTCCCATCTACCTCCCCCACCCTCCTCCTCTTCATTCCCCTCCACCACCCCCTCCCTCCCCCTCGTCATTCCCCTCCACCACCCCCTCCCTCCCACTCTTCATTCCACTCCACCAATCCCTCCCTCCCCCACTTCATTCCCCTCCACCACCCCTTCCCTCCCCCTCTTCATTCTCCTCCATCACCCCCTCCCTCCCCCTCTTCTTTCTCCTCCACCACCCACTCCCTCCCCCTCTTCATTCCCATCCACCACCCCCTCCCTCCCCCTCTTCATTCCACTCCACCTCCCCCTCCGTCCATTACCCTCCACCAACCCCTCCCTCCCACTCTTCATTCCCCTCCACCACCCCCTCTTAATCCCCTCCACCTCCCTCCCCCTCTTCTTTCCCCTCCACGAACCCCTCCCTCCTCCTCTTCATTCCCGTCCACATCCCCCTCCCTCCTCCTCTTCATTCCCCTCCACCACCCCCTCCCTCCCCCTCTTCATTCCCCTCCACCTCCCCCTCCCTCCCCTCTTCATTCCCCTCCACCTCCTCCTCCCTCCCCCTCTTCATTCTCCTCCACCACCCCCTCCCTCCCCCTCTTCATTCTCCTCCACCTCCTCCTCCCTCCCCCTCTTCATTCTCCTCCACCAACCCCTCCCTCCCCCTCTTCTTTCTCCTCCACCTCCCCCTCCCTCCCCCTCTTCATTCCCCTCCACCTCCCCCTCCCTCCCCCTCTTCATTCTCCTCCTCCTCCCCCTCCCTCGCCCTCTTCATTCTCCTCCACCTCCCCCTCACTCCCCCTCTTCATTCCCCTCCACCTCTACCTCCCTCCCCCTCCTCATTCCCCTCCACCTCCCACTCCCGCCCACTCTTCCCCCACTCCCTTCCACTCTCCCCTCCGCCCATCTCACACTCTCTCCTTCTACCACACTCCTCCTCCCACTCTCCCCCTCCCTTCTGACCATTTCCCTCCCCCACTCCCCTCTCCAACTCCCCTCCCCCACTCTCTGCCACACTCCCCCTCCCCATTCCCCACTCCCCTCCCCAACCTCCTTCCACACCACCCTCTCCCTCCCCCTCACACACCCCTCCCCCTCCCACTCCTTTCCCCCTCACCATTGCACACCCTCCCCTTCCCCTTCCTATTTCCCCACTCCCATCCTCCACCCCACTTCCGCATTCCCCACTCACCTCCCCTCTCATTCTGCCATTCCCCTCAATGCACCCCTCCCCCACTCGTCTCCGGTCCCCACTCCCCTTTCCCCTCCCACATCCCACTCCCCTCCCTCACTCCTATCGTCCACTCCAGTCCTCCTCTTCTCACTTCGCTCTCCTACATCCCCTGTCCGCACCCTCTCCCCCTCACACCTGGTTTCCCTCCAAACTCCCCTCCCCCTCACATCCCCCACTTCCCTTCACTCCCACACTCCCTCTCACCCACACCCATCCGCCACTCCCCTCCAACTGCCCTACCCTCAAATGCCCCTCCCCCACTACCTTCGCCCACTACCCTCCGCCACTACCCACGCCACTCGGTCAACTCCCCTCCCCAACTCCCCTCTCTCCCGTCCCTCTTCCCCAACTCCCCTACCCCACTCCCCACTCCTCCACCTCCCCTCCCAACTCCTCTGCCAACTCATCTTCACCCCCGCCCCTCCCCCACTCCCCTCGCCCATACCCCTGCCCCTCTACCTCCCCCCAGCACCCTGCACTCAATCCCCTCCCTCACTACCCTCCCATCCCCACCTCACCCCCACTCCCCTGCCCCAAAGACCTACCCACTCCCCGCTCTCCTGTCCCCCTCCCCCACTCCCCTCCCTCTCCTCCCCCACTGCACTTCCTCCCCTCTCGCACTTCTCTCCCTCCCCTACCATTACCCCACTCCACTCCAAACACCCCTCCCCTACTCCCCTCCCCTCCACCCCACACCACTCCCCACTCTCATCCTCCACTACCGTCCCCCATTCCCCTCCCCCTCCCCTCCCACTCTGCCCTCCCCAACTCTCCCCACACTCCCCTACCCCACTCCCGTCCCGCACTCACCCTCACCCTAACCCACTTCCGTTGCCCTGCACCCTCATTCCACCTCTCCCTCCCCCACATCCCTGCCCCTCCCCCACACCCCTGCCCCTCCCCCACATGCCTCACAAACCCCTCCCCTCCACTCCCCTCCCAGTCCGAATTGCAAATCCCCTCCTCCATTTCCCTAACTACCCTCTGCCCACTCCACTCCCCTCACTCCCCAACCCTCCTCTCACTCCTGTCCCCAAACCCCTCCCCCCACTCCCCTCGCCCACCCCTCCCCCACTACTCCCGCACTCCTCCCCCACTCCTCCACTCCCAACTCCAAATCCCCTCACCCACTCTGCTAACTCCGCGCCGCACTCCCCTAACTTCCCTCTGCCCACTCCATTCCCCATCTCCCCTCCCTCCCCAACCCCTCCCCTCACTCCTGTCCTCAATCCCCTCCCCCACTCCTCCCCCACTCCCCTCCCCCACTCCGCCCGCACTCCCCTCCCCCACTCCTCCCTACTGCCCTCCCCACTCACCTTCCTCAAACCGCTCGTCCAGCTTCTCCCCTCCCCCAAGACCTCCCCTCCCCCATTCCTCTCCCCCACTTACCTACCCCACTCCCCACTCCCCTCACCTTCCCTCCCCACTCTCACACTCACTTCCCCACGCCCCTCCTCCACTGCCCTTGTACATTCCCCTCCTCAGTCCACTGCCATCCGCACTCACCCTCTCCAACACCGCTGCCCCACTCTCTTCCCCCTCCTTACCCCAATTTCCTATCCCACCCACTCCATTCACACACTCCCTAACCCGTCCCCTCCCCTCCCATTCCTCTCCCCATCCACTCCCCACCCCTCCTTTCGCCACTCCTCTCCCCCACTCCTTTCCCCCACCCCTATCCACCACTCCCCTCCCCCACTTCCCTCCCCACTCGTCTCCCATCCCTCAATCCCCTCCCCCACTTTCCTCCTCCACACCCGCTGCCGCCATTGCCCTCCCCTCCGCGACTCCCTTCACCTCACACGTATCCCTCCCCTCACAGCCCCCTACTCCACTCCACGTCCTCTCCCAAATATCCCACCGCCCTTCCCTCCCCCACCCCTTCCCAACTCCCCTCCTTTCCCTGCCCCACCTCACACACTCACTCCAATTTCCCCACCCGCCTTCCCCCACTCCCCTTTCCAAGTCCCTCCCTAACTCCCACTTCTCTCACCCAGTCCCCTCTCCCATTCCCCTCCCCAGCCCCTCCCCTCACCCACTCCTCTCCCACACTCCCCTCCAGCAGAACCCTCCCCACCCCAATCCACTCCCACTCCCCTCCCACCCCCGAACTCCCCTCCTCTTCCCCACTCCATTCCCCCACTCCCTTCCCTCTCCGACCCCTAGCCTCACTCCTCTCCCCACACCCTTCCCTCACTCCCCTCCCTCCCCAACCCTTACCCCCCCCAACCCCTCCCTCACTCCCCTCCCCAACTCCCCTCCCCAACACACCTCTCCCACTCCCCTCCCCCACTCTTCTGCCTGTCTCACCAGTCCTCCCACACTCTGCCACACTCCCTACCCCCATCCACTCCCACACTCCCCTCCCCACCCTCCTCTCCCGCCCAACCCACCAAACCCGCCCCCCACTCCCCTCCCCTTCTCCCTCCCCAATTCCCTCCCCTAACCCCCAACTCTCCCCTCCCCCACTCCTCTCCATCACTCCCATCTTTGCTCTCTCACTCCCTCCGATTATCCTTCCCACATCTCCCTCCCCCACTCCCCTGCCACGTCCCCCACTCCCTCACTCTCATCCTCCACTCCACTCCCCACTCCCCTCTTCCAATCCCGCTCACCCTCCCCCAATCCCACTCCCCTCCCCCAATCCCACTCACCCTCCCCCAATCCCACTCCCCTCCCCCAATCCCACTCACCCTCCCCCAATCTCACTCACCCTCCCCCAATCCCATTCACCCTCCACCAATCCTACTCACCCTCCCCAATCCCACTCACCCTCTCCCACTTCACTCCCCACTCCCCTCCCCCACTTCCCTCCCTCACCCCCTTCCACACCTATCTCACCACTTCCCTCTCTTCCCCACGCCCCTCATGACTCCCCTCCCCTTTCCACTTCTCCAATTCACACATCCACTCCCCTAATCCTCCTCACACACCTCCACCTCCCCACTCCCATTCCTCTCTCCACTCTCCTCCCCCACTCCTCAGTCCCTCAGCCCCCTCCCCCACTCCCCTCCCTATTCCCTCCCCCACCCCCATTCCGTTTCCCCTCTCCTCCCCAACACCCCATCACCTATCCCCTCCCCTCTCCTCCCCAACAACCCACCTACTTCCCCCTCTCCTCTCCTCCCCAACACCCCCTCCCCCTCAACTCCCCTCCCCGACTCCCCTCTCCGCTCCCCTCCCCCTCCCCCACTACCCTCCCCCATTCCCTTCCCCTCCCCCTCCCCCACTCCCCACCACCACGCCCTTCCCCCTTCCAATGCCCACTCTATTCCCCCACTCCCTTCCCTCTCCCCTTCCCCTTCCCCCTTCCCTCTTCCCCCTCCCCAATCCCCTCCACAACACCCACCCCCTACTTCTCATCGGCCTCCCCCACTCCCCTCCGCCACTCCCATCTTTCACTACCCTCTCCAACTACCCTCCCCCACGACCCTACACCTCCCCCACTACCCTCCTCGAGTCCCCTTCTCCACTGCCCTGTCCACTCGCCTCCCCTCCATACTCCACTCCCTTCTCCCCTCCCCACCACACTCTGCACACTTACTTGCGTCTCCCACTTCCCTCCCCCTCCCCACTCACCTACTCACCCTCCCCTGCCCCACTCCCCTTCCCGTCCCACATCCCCCTCCCCCACTAGCCTCCCCCACTCCCTTCCCCCACTCCCCTTTCCCCTCCATCTCCCCCACTCCAAGCCCCCATTCCCCACCCCCTCCCCCACTCCACCACTTTCCTCCCTCACTCCCATCCGCCACCACACTCCCCACTCCTCTTCCCTCACCTACACCCCTTCACTCACCACCCTCTCCCCCTCGCATACCCTCTCTCTCACCCTCACATCCCCTCTCCCTCCCCACAACCCTCTCTCTGCCCCACTCACCCTCCCCCACTCCCCTAATTCCCCTCCCCGTTCCCTACACCCCACCCCACTGCCCTACCTTGTGCCCTTCCTGCTCTCCCTCTACCGCTCCCATCCCCCTCCCCCACTACCCTCCCCCATTCCCTTCCCCTCCCCCTCCCCCACTCCCCACCACCACGCCCTTCCCCCTCCCCATGCCCACTCTATTCCCCCACTCCCTTCCCTCTCCCCTTCCCCTTCCCCCTTCCCTCTTCCCCCTCCCAATCCCCTCCACAACACCCACCCCCTACTTCTCATCGGCCTCCCCCACCCCCCTCCGCCACTCCCTTCTTTCACTACCCTCTCCTACTACCCTCCCCCACTACCCTACACCTCCCCCACTACCCTCCTCGAGTCCCCTTCTCCACTGCCCTGTCCACTCGCCTCCTTTCCATACTCCACTCCCGTTTCCCCTCCCCACCACACTCTGCACACTCACTTGCGTCTCCCACTTCCCTCCCCCTCCCCACTCACCTACTCACCCTCCCCTGCCCCACTCCCCTTCCCGTCCCACATCCCCCTCCCCCACTCGCCTCCCCACTCCCTTCCCCCACTCCCCTTTCCCCTCCATCTCCCCCACTCCAAGCCCCCATTCCCCACCCCCTCCCCCACTCCACCACTTTCCTCCCTCACTCCCATCCGCCAGCACACTCCCCACTCCTCTCCCCTCACCTACACCCCTTCACTCACCACCCTCTCCCCCTCACATACCCTCTCTCTCACCCTCACATCCCCTCTCCCTCCATACAACCCTCTCTCTGCCCCACTCACCCTCCCCCACTCCCCTAACTCCCCTCCCCGTTCCCTACACCCCACCCCACTGCCCTCCCTTATTCCCTTCCTGCTCTCCCTCTACCACTCCCATCCCCCTCCCCGCCCTTCCCCCTCCCTCCCCACTCTATTCCCCCACTCCCTTTCATCTCCCCTTCCCCCTTCCGCCCTACCCCCTCCCCAATCCCTTCCACAACACCCACCCCCTACTTCTCATCGGCCTCCCCCACTCATCTCCGCCATTCCCATCTTTCACTACCCTCCCCCACTACCCTCACCCACTACCCTCCACCATTACCCTACACCTCCGCGAGTCCCCTTCTCCAGTGCCCTGTCCACTCCCCTCCTCCTCCCCACCACACTCTGCACACTCACTCCCATCTACCACTTCCCTACCCCTCCCCACTCCCCCTCTCCCCTTTTCCCTTTCCCCTGCATCACTTCCCTTACCTTCCCACATCCCCCTCCTCCACTCGCCTCCCCCACTCCCTCCCCCACTCCACTACTCTCCTGCCTCACTCCCATCCGCCACTCCACTCATAACTCCTCTCTCCCCTCCCCTACACCCCTTCATTCACCACCCTCTCCCCTTCACATTCCCTCTCCCTCCCCACAACCCTCCCCCTGCCCCACTCACTATCCCTCACTCCCCTAACTCTGCACCCCCACTCCCCTAACTCCCCTCCCTGTTCCCTTCACCCCACCCCACTGCCCTCCCTTATTCCCTTCCTGCATCCCCTCTACCACTCCCATCCCCCTCCCTGCCCTTCCCCGTCCCCTTCCCCACTCTATTCCCCCACTCCCTTCCCTCTCCCCTTCTCCCCCTCCCCAATCCCCTCCCCCACTCACCTACCCTACTCCTCATTGGCTTACCCCATTCCCCTCCGCCACTCTCCTCCCCCACGACCATCCACCTACCCCGTTACCCTCCACGAGTCCCCTTCCCCACATCCCTACTCCACTGCCCTCCCAACACCCCTGCTTTCCCCACTCCCCTCTCCCCTCCCCTCCCCAACTCCGCACACTCACTCCCATTTCCCACTCCACTCTCACTGCCACCTCGCCCATTCCTCTCCCTGCTCCCCTCCCCCTCCCCTGCCCAGTCCCCTCCCCCACTCCCCTCCCCAACCCCCTGCACTCCCCTCCCACACTCCCCCCTCTCCTCCCTCACTCGCATCCTCCATTCCAGTTCCCACTCCTCTCTCCCCTCCCCGATACCCCCCACTCACCACCCTCTCTTCCTCACTCTCCCTCTCCCTCCCCACTACCCTCCCCCAATCCCACTCACCCTCCCCCACTCTCCCTCCCCCGTGTTCCTTCTGCTCTGCCCTCCCCCTCCCCCACGCCCCATCCCCAATCCCTTCCCCCACACCTTTCCCCCAGTCCCTTCAACCCTCCCCTCCCCCTTCCCCCTCACGCAACACCCCCTTCTACACTCCCCAGCACCTCCCCCACTCCTCTTCTGCCTCCCTTCCCCTACCCCCAACCTCCACCCCCCTCCCCCCACTCCCCTCCCCACTCCCCTCCCCCACTGCCCACCCCCATTCCATTCCCCACATCCTTCCCTCCTCCCCTCCCATCTCCCACTCCCCTTCCCCTCCCCCACTCCCCTCCCACACTTCCGTCCCCTATTACCCTCACCCACACCCCTCCCCCGAACGCCTCTTCTTCACTTCTTCATCGCTCCCCCTCCCCCTCCTTCACTCCGCATCACCACTCCCACACTCTCCTCCATCACTACCATCCTACACTCCACTCCCAACTCCACTTTCCGTACCCTACACTTCCCACTCACCTCCTTCTCCCCTCACACTCCTTCTCCTTCCCCACTCCCATCCCCGAATCCCACTGCCCCTCTCCCACTCACATCACCCTCCCCTCCCTCACTCCCTTCTCCACTTCTGCACACCCCTCCCCCCTCCCCTTCTCAACTCTCCTCCCGCAATCCCATCCTTCACTCCCCTCCCCACTCCCCTCCCCCACAACCCTCACCCACTCCGCTCACCCTTCCCCCACTCCTCACTCTCCACTCCCCTCCCCCACTCGCCTATCTGCCTCGCCCACTCCGTCTCCCCCACTTCCCTCCACTACTCCCCCTCCCTCACTCCCCTCCCCACTCCCCTCCTCACCACCCTCCCCCACGCCTCTCCCACAATCCGCTCACCCCTACCCCACTCCTCACTCACCAATTCCCTCCCCAACTCCGCACTCCTCACTCCCCTCCCTCACTCCCCTCCCTAACACCTCTCCCCCTCTCCCTCCCCACTCCCCTCCCGCACACCACGCTCCCCTCCCCCACTCCCCACCCCTCACTCCCCACTCCTCACTCCTCACTCTCCATTCCCCTCACCTCCCCCTCCACTCCCCCACTCCCAACAACCCTCCCCCACTACCCTCCCTAACTCCTCTCCCCCACACCTCTCCCCCACTCCCCTCCCCCACTCCCCCTCCCCGACTCAGCCCTGACCCTCTATCACTGCCCTCCCCCACACCCCACTCCGCACTCCTCACTCCCTACTCCACTCCACACTCCCCCTTCCACTCCGCCACTCCCCCACTCCCCACTCTCCCACTCCACTCCTCACTCCCCACCCACTCCTCACTCACCACTCCACTCCCCCACTCCTCACTCCTCTCCCCCACTCCCCTCCCCCACTAACCACTCCTCTCCCCAACTACCCACTCCCCAATCCCCTCCCCCACTCCTCACCCCACACCCCCACTCCTCACTTCAATCCCATAAACCCCACTCCCCTCCCACCAACCCCACTCCCCTCACCCACTCCCCACTCCCCTCACCCACTCCCCGCTCCCCTCCCCCACTCCCCACTCCCCTACCCCTCACCCGACTCCTCACTCCCCACTCCCCTCTCCCACACCCGACTCATCACTCCCCACTCCACTCCCCCACTCCCCCACTCCCCACTTCTCACTCCCTACTCAACTCCACACTCCCCCACTCCCCTCCCCCACTCCCCTCCCCCACTCCCCACTCTCCACTCCCCACTCCTCACTCCCCTCTCCACTCCTCACTCCCCGACTCCTCACTCCCCACTCCCCCACTCACCTCTATCCCACACTCCACTCCTCACTCCACACTCCCCCACTCCCCTCCCCCACTAACAACTTCCCCACTCCCCACTCCTCACTCACCACTCCCCCACTCACCTCTACCCCACTCCCACTCCTCACTCATCACTCCCCTCCCCCACTCCCCTCCCCCACTCCCCTCCCCCACTTACCACTCCCCTCCCCAACTACCAACTCCCCAATCCATCCCCCACTCCTCACTCCCCTCCCCCACTCCTCACTCCAATCCCATAAACCCCACTCCCCTCCCACCAACCCCACTCCCCTCCCCCACACCCCACTCCTCACGCCCCTCTCAACTCGCCCACTCCCCACTACCCACTTCTCAATCCACTCCCCCGCTCCCCACTTCCCATTCCCCACTCACCTCCACACTCCCCACTCCCCTCCCCCACTCCCCTTCCCCACTCCCCACTCTCCCACTCCCCACTCCTCACTCCCCACTCCACTCCTCACTCTCCCACTCCCCACTCCTCACTCCCCGCTCCAGTCCCCCACTCCTCGCTACCCACTTCTCACTCCTCTCCGCCATTCCCCACTTGTCACTCCCCACTCAACTCCCCTCTCCCCACTCCCCCTCCACATTCCCCACTCCACTCCTCACTCACCCACTCGCCACTCCTCACTCCCCACACCTCTCCGCACTCCCCCACTGCCCACTACTCACTCCCCACTCTACTCCTCACTCTCCACTCCCCTCACCCACTCCCCTCTCAACCATCCCTTCCCCAACCCCAATCCCCACTCCTCACTCCACTCCCCACTCCCCCACTCCCCACTCCTCACTCCCCACAACACTCCCCACTACCCCACTGCCCACTCCTCACTCCCAACTCCACACCCAACTCCACACTCCCCTCCCTACTCCTCATTCACGTCACCCACTCTTCACTCCCCTTCCCCACTCCCCACTCCACTATCCCCTCCCCGACTCCTCACTCCCCTCCCTCACTCCACACTCCCATCCCGCAAACCCCACTCCCCTCCCCCACTCCTGTCCCCACCCCCTCCCTCACTCCCGACTCCACTCCCCCACTCCCCACTCCCCCTTCCCTCCCCCAGTCCTCACTCCACTCCCCCCTCCCCCACTCTCCACTCCCGACTCAATTCCCCCACTACCCACTCCGCTATCCCACTCTACGCTCCCGTCCCCCACTCCCCTCTCCCACTCTACACTCCTGTCCCCACTCCCCTCTCCCCACTCACCACTCCTCTCCCCCACTTCCCTCCCCCACTTCCACCCCTCTCCTCTTGCCCTCCTTCCCTCTCCCCACAACCACACCCACACCCAATCCTTTCCCCCACTCTCACTCCTGCGCTCCCAACTCACCTCCCCACAAACCCACCCCCACTCCCCCTCCTCACTCCCCTCCCAACTCACCTCCCCATTCCCCCAACCCCACTCCTCCTCCTCACTCCCCTCCCGCACTCTCCACGCCCCTTACCACTCCCCCACCCACACTCCCCTTCCTCACTCCCCTCCTAACTCACCTCCCCACTACCCCACCCCCACTCCTCCTCCTCACTCCCCTCCCGCACCCTCCACGCCTCTCCCCCACTCCCCCACCCCCACTCCCCCTCCTCACTCCCCTCCCGCACTCCCCACTCCCTTCCCCCACTCCCTTCCCCCACACCACTCCCCCACTCCAGTTTTAACCTCTGCCCTCCTCCACTCCCCTCCCCTCCCCCAATCCTCTCCCCCACTCCCCACTCACCTCCTCCAATCCCCCCCTGCACGCCTCCACTCACCGACAACACACTCCAACTCCCCTCCCCAACTCTCCATTCCCCACCCCCTCACTCCCCACTCCCCTCCTCTACTTCCCCCCTGCACGCCTCCACTCCCAACTCACCTCCCGCATGCCCCACACCCCTCCCCCAAAGCCCTCCCACTCCCCCTCTCTCCTCCCACTCTACACCTCTCCCCTCCCCTCCCTCATTCGCCTCCTCTTCCCTCCCCTCCCCCACTCCCCACTCCTGACTCAATTCCCCCACTTCCCACTCTCCACTCCGGGACACCCCTCCCCCACTCCTTTCACCATTCCACTTCCCACTCCCCTATCCCTCACACCTCCTCCACTCACCTCGACCTCTCCCCTCCACTCCCCTCCCCTCTCCCCTCCCCCACTCCACTTCCCACTCCCCTATTCCTCACCCGTCCCCCACTCCCCTCGCCTCTCTTCTCCTCTCCCCTCTCGACTCCTCTTCAAACTTCGCACCCCCACTCTCCTCCCCCTCTCCCATCTTCTCCCATCCCCCACTTCCCTCCCCAACTCCCCTCTCTCCACTTCTCACTCCAACGCCCCTTCGCCACAAGTCTGGATTGAATTGGCTCTTTCCTGGTGTTTGAGTGGGGCTCAGTACCACTCCAGCTGGTATTAATAGTTGTCTGGTTTGAATTGGCTCATTCCTGGTGAGTGAGTGGGGTTCAGTACCACTCCAGCTGGTATTAATAGAGGTCTGGATTGAATTGGCTCTTTCCTCGTGAGTGAGTGGGGCTCAGTACCACTCCAGCTGGTATTGATAGAGGCCTGGATT
The DNA here is from genome assembly GCF_036365525.1 of Heterodontus francisci. Classification (NCBI taxonomy): domain Eukaryota; kingdom Metazoa; phylum Chordata; class Chondrichthyes; order Heterodontiformes; family Heterodontidae; genus Heterodontus; species Heterodontus francisci. The sequence continues at coordinate 962,976 of NW_027141155.1, read as the reverse complement.
GAATTGGCTCTTTCCTCGTGAGTGAGTGGGGCTCATTACCACTCCAGCTGGTATTAATAGAGGTCTGGATTGAATTGGCTCTTTCCTGGTGTGTGAGTGGGACTCAGTACCACTCCAGCTGGTATTGATAGAGGCCTGGATTGAATTGGCTCTTTCCTGGAGTGTGAGTGGGACTCGGTACCACTCCAGCTGGTATTAATTGAGGCCTGGATAGAATTGCCTCTTTCCTGGTGTGTGAGTGGGACTCAGTACCACTCCAGCTGGCATTAATAGAGGCCTGGATAGAATTGCCTCTTTCCTGGTGTGTGAGTGGGACTCAGTACCACTCCAGCTGGTGTTCATGGAGGTTTCGATTGAATTGGCTCTTTCCTGGTTTGTGAGTGGGACTCAGTACCACTCCTGTTGGTATTAATAGAAGCCTGTATGAATTGGCTCTCTCCTGGTGTTTGAGTGGGACTCAGTGCCACTCCAGCTGGTATTAATAGAGGTCTGGATTGAATTGGCTCTTTCATGGTGTGTGAGTGGGACTCAGTACCATTCCAGCTGGTATTAATAGAGGCCTGGATTGAACTGGCTCTATCTGAGTTTGTGAATGGGACTCAGTACCACTCCAGCTAGTATTAATGGAGGCCTGGATTGAATTGGCTCTTTCCTGGTGTGTGAGTGGGACTCAGTACCACTCCAGCTGGTATTATTGGATGCCTGGATTGAATTGGCTCTTTCCTGGTGTGTGTGTGGGGCTCAGTACCACTCCTGCTGGTATTGATATAAGCCTCGATAGAATTGGCTCTTTACTGGTGTGTGAGTGGGACTCAATACCACTCCTGCTGGTATTGATATAAGCCTCGATAGAATTGGCTCTCTCCTGGTGTGAGTGGGACTCAGTGCCACTCCAGCTGGTATTAATAGAGGCGTGTCTTGAATTGGCTCTTTCCTGGAGTTTGAGTGGGAGTTAATTCCACTGCAGCTGGTAGTAATAGAGGCCTGTAATGAACTGTCCCTTTCCTGCTGTGTTTGTGGGACTCAGTACCACTCCACCTGGTGTTAATAGAGGCCTGGATTGAATTGGCTCTTTCCTGTTGTGTGAGTGGGTCTCAGTCCCACTCCAGCTGGTATCAATGGCGGTCTGGCTTTAATTAGCTTTTTCCTGGTGTGTGAGTGGGGCTCAGTACCACTCCAGCTGGTATTAATAAAGGTTTGCATTGAATTGGCTCTTTCCTGGTGTGTCAGTGGGACTCAGTACCACTCCAGCTGGTGTTAATATAGGCTCGGTTTCAATTGGCTCTTTCCTGGTGTGTGGATGGGACTCAGTCCCTCTCCAGCTGGTATTAATAGAGACCTGGATTGAATTGGTTCTTTCCCGGCGTGTGAATGAGCCTCAGTACCACTCCAGCTGGTATTAATATAGGCTCAAATTCAATTGGCTCTTATCTGGTGTGTGAGTGGGGCTCAGTACCACTCCAGCTGGCATTATTAGAGGTCTGAATTGAATTGGCTGTTTCCTGGTGTGTGTGTGGGACTCAGTACCACTCCAGCTGGTTTTAACAAAGGCCACTTCGATCTGATGATCTGCACTGTTGTCTGTTTGATGTCACCTGCACCGCGGCCATTTTAAGCGACATGTGCTGCGGCCATTCTAAATGACGTGCTCTCTGGTCTGTTTGATGTCACCTTCACTGCGGCCATTTTACGTGACATGTTGTACGGCCATTTTAAATGATATGCACTGTGGTCTGTTTGATGTCACCGTCACTGCGTCCATTTTAAATTTTATGCTCTGTGGTCTGATTGATGTCACCTTGACTGCAGCCATTTTACGTGACATGTGCTGCGGCCATTTTCAATGATATGCACTGTGGTCTGTTTGATGTCACCTCCACTGCGGCCATTTTACGTGACATGTGGTACGGCCATTTTAAATGATATGCACTGTGGTCTGTTTGATGTCACCGTCACTGTGGCCATTTTCAATGATATGCTCTGTGGTCTGTTTGATGTCACCTTCACTGCGGCCATTTCACGTGACATGTGCTGCGGCCATTTTAAATGATATGCTCTCTAATCTGTTTGAATTGAGAGTAATCCACGGGGATCATTTTCAATGTTTTCTGTCCAGGGCAGTGAATGTAACAGATTATAAATGAGAATAAAATCTCATAAAGGATAATAAATCAAAGACAATCATAAATATTATAAAGATTTACAAAGTGAGAGGAAGAATTATAAACAGTTTATAAAGGTTGTAAATGTCAGTAAATGTTTATAAATTATTCTAAAGAATTATCAATAATTATCAGGATTCTTTTAGTTTGAAAGGGATTATAAAAGAATCATAAAGATTCAGACCCCGCCCCCACTCCCGTCACCCTGGAAACAGACCCCGCCCCCACTCCCGTCACCCTGGAAACAGACCCCGCCCCCACTCCCGTCACCCTGGAAACAGACCCCGCCCCCACTCCATCACCCTGGAAACAGACCCCGCCCCCACTCCCGTCACCTTGGTAACAGACCCCGCCCCTACTCCCGTCACCCTGGAAACAGACCCCGCCCCCACTCCGTCACCCTGGAAACAGACCCCGCCCCCACTCCCGTCACCCTGGAAACAGACCCCGCCCCCACTCCCGTCACCCTGGAAACAGACCCCGCCCCCACTCCCGTCACCTTGGTCACAGACCCCGCCCCCACTCCCGTCACCATGGAAACAGACCCCGCCCCCACTCCCGTCACCTTGGTCACAGACCCCGCCCCCACTCCCGTCACCCTGAAAACAGACCCCGCCCCCACTCCCGTCACCCTGGAAACAGACCCCCCCCCACTCCCGTCACCTTGGTCACAGACCCCGCCCCCCACTCCCATCACCATGGAAACAGACCCCCGCCCCCACTCCCGTCACTCTGGAAACAGACCCCGCCCCCACTCCCGTCACCCTGAAAACATACCCCGCCCCCACTCCCGTCACCTTGGTCACAGACCCCGCCCCTACTCCCGTCACCATGGAAACAGAACCCCGCCCCCACTCCCGTCACTCTGGAAACAGACCCCGCCCCCACTCCCGTCACCCTGGAAACAGACCCCGCCCCCAATCCCGTCACCTTGGAAACAGACCCCGCCCCAATCCCGTCACCTTGGAAACAGACCCCGCCCCTACTCCCGTCACCCGGGAAACAGACCCCGCCCCCGCTCCCGTCTCTCTGGAAACAGACCCCGCCCCCACTCCGTCACTATGGAAACAGACCCCGCCCCCACTCCCGTCACCCTGGTAACAGACTCCGCCCACCCCGTCACCTTGGAAGTTGACCCCGCCCCCTGACACCGTCACCCTGGAAACAGACCCCGCCCCCACTCATCCGTCACCCTGTAAACAGACTGCGCTCCAACTCTCGTCACCCTGGAAACAGGCCCCGCCTCCACTCCACTCCCCCGCTCTGTCCCCATGCTGACAGGCCCCGCCCCCGCTCTGTCTCCATGGTGACAGTCTCCTCCCCCGCTCTGTCTCCATGCTGACAGGCCCCGCCCCCGCTCTGTCTCCATGGTGACAGGACCCTCCCCCGCTCTGTCACCCTGGAAACAGACCCCGCACCCACTCCCGTCACCCTGGAAACAGACCCCGCCCCCACTCCCGTCACCCTGGAAACAGACCCCGCCCCCACACCCGTCGCCCTGGAAACAGACCCCGCCCCCACTCCCGTCACCCTGGAAACAGACCCCGCCCCCACTCCGTCACCCTGGAAACAGACCCCGCCCCCACTCCCGTCACCTTGGTAACAGATCCAGCCCCCACTCCCGTCACCCTGGAAACAGACCCCGCCCACACTCCCGTCACCCTGGAAACAGACCCCGCCCCCACTCCCGTCACCCTGGAAACAGACCCCGCCTCCACTCCCGTCACACTGGAAACAGACCCCGCCCCCACTCCCGTCACCATGGAAACAGACCCCGCCCCCACTCCCGTCACCTTGGTCACAGACCCCGCCCCCACTCCCGTCACCCTGAAAACAGACTCCGCCCCCACTCCCGTCACCCTGAAAACAGACCCCGCCCCCACTCCCGTCACCCTGGAAACAGACCCCGCCCCCACTCCCGTCACCCTGGAAACAGACCCCGCCCCCACTCCCATCACCTTGGTCACAGACCCCGCCCCCACTCCGTCATCATGGAAACAGACCCCGCCCCCACTCCCGTCACCCTGAAAACAGACCCCGCCCCCTTTCCCGTCACCATGGAAACAGACCCCGCCCTCTCTCCGTCACCCTGGAAACAGACTCCGCCCCCACTCCCGTCACCTTGGAAACAGACCCCGCCCCTACTCCCGTCACCCGGGAAACAGAACCCGCCCCCGCTCCCGTCTCTCTGGAAACAGACCCCGCCCCCACTCCGTCACTATGGAAACAGACCCCGCCCCCACTCCCGTCACCCTGGTAACAGTCTCCGCCCACCCCGTCACCTTGGAAGTTGACCCCGCCTCCTTGGAAGTTGACCCCGCCCCCTGACACCGTCACCCTGGAAACAGACCCCTCCCCCACTCATCCGTCACCCTGGAAACAGATTGCGCTCCAACTCTCGTCACCCTGGAAACAGGCCCCGCCTCCACTCCCCTCCCCCGCTCTGTCCCCATGGTGACAGGCCCCGCCCCCGCTCTGTCTCCATGCTGACAGGCCCCGCCCCCGCTCTGTCTCCATGGTGACAGTCTCCTCCCTCGCTCTGTCTCCATGCTGACAGGCCCCGCCCCCGCACTGTCTCCATGGTGACAGGACCCTTCCCCGCTCTGTCACCCTGGAAACAGACCCCGCACCCACTCCCGTCACCCTGGAAACAGACCCCGCCCCCACTCCCGTCACCCTGGAAACAGACCCCGCCCCCACTCCCGTCACCCTGGAAACAGACCCCGCCCCCACTCCCGTCACCCTGGAAACAGACCCCGCCCCCACTCCGTCACCCTGGAAACAGACCCCGCCCCCACTCCCGTCACCTTAGTAACAGACCCCGCCCCCACTCCCGTCACCCTGGACACAGACCCCGCCCCCACTCCCGTCACCCTGGAAACAGACCCCGCCCCCACTCCCCGTCACCCTGGAAACAGACCCCGTCCCCAAACCCCGTCACCCTGGTAACAGACTCCGCCCACCCCGTCACCTTGGAAGTTGACTCCGCCCCCTGACACCGTCACCCTGGAAACAGACCCCGCCCCCACTCCCCTCCCCCGCTCTGTCTCCATGGTGAGAGGCCCCTCCCCCGCTCTGTCTCCATGGTGAGAGGCCCCTCCCCCGCTCTGTCTCCATGGTGACAGTCCCCTCCCCCGCTCTGTCTCCATGGTGACAGTCCCCTCCCCCGCTCTGTCTCCATGGTGACAGTCCCCTCCCCCGCTCTGTCTCCATGGTGACAGGCCCCCTCCCCCGCTCTGTCTCCATGGTGAGAGACCCCTCCCCCGCTCTGTCTCCATGGTGACAGGCCCCTCCCCCGCTCTGCCTCCATGGTGACAGTCCCCTCCCCCGCTCTGTCTCCATGGTGACAGGCCCCTCCCCCGCTCTGTCTCCATGGTGACAGGCCCCTCCCCCGCTCTGTCTCCATGGTGACATTCCCCTCCCCCGCTCTGTCTCCATGGTGAGAGGCCCCTCCCCCGCTCTGTCTCCATGGTGAGAGGCCCCTCCCCAGGTCTGTCTCCATGGTGACAGGCCCCTCCCCCGCTCTGTCTCCATGGTGACAGTCCCCTCCCCCGCTCTGTCTCCATGGTGAGAGTCCCCTCCCCCGCTCTGTTTCCATGGTGACAGTCCCCAACCCCGCTCTGTCTCCATGGTGACTGTCCCCTCCCCCGCTCTGTCTCCATGGTGACTGTCCCCTCCCCCGCTCTGTCTCCATGGTGACTGTCTCCTCCCCTGCTCTGTCTCCATGGTGACAGTCCCCTCCCCCGCTCTGTCTCCATGGTGACAGTCCCCTCCCCCGCTCTGTCTCCATGGTCAGTCCCCTCCCCCGCTCTGTCTCCATGGTGACCGGCCCCTCCCCCGCTCTGTTTCCATGGTGACAGTGTCCTCCCCCACTCTGTCTCCATGGTGACAGTCCCCTCCCCCGCTCTGTCTCCATGGTGACAGTCCCCTCCCCCACTCTGTCTCCATGGTGAGAGGCCCCTCCCCCGCTCTGTCTCCATGGTGAGAGGCCCCTCCCCCGCTCTGTCTCCATGGTGACAGTCCCCTCCCCCGCTCTGTCTCCATGGTTAGAGGCCCCTCCCCCGCTCTGTCTCCATGGTGACAGTCCCCTCCCCCGCTCTGTCTCCATGGTGACAGTCCCCTCCCCCGCTCTGTCTCCATGGTGACAGTCCCCTCTCCGCTCTGTCTCCATGGTGAGAGGCCCCTCCCCCGCTCTGTCTCCATGGTGACGTTCCCCTCCCCCGCTCTGTCTCCATGGTGACAGTCCCCTCCCCCGCTCTGTCTCCATGGTGACAGCCCCCTCCCCCGCTCTGTCTCCATGGTGAGAGGCCCCTCCCCCGCTCTGTCTCCATGGTGACAGTCCCCTCCCCCGCTCTGTCTCCATGGTGAGAGGCCCCTTCCCTGCTCTGTCTCCATGGTGACAGTCCCCTCCCCCGCTCTGTCTCCATGGTGACAGGCCTCTCCCCCGCTCTGTCTCCATGGTGACAGTCCCCTCCCCCGCTCTGTCTCCATGGTGACAGGCCCCTCCCCCGCTCTGTCTCCATGGTGAGAGGCCCCTCCCCCGCTCTGTCTCCATGGTGACAGGCCCCTCCCCCGCTCTGTCTCCATGGTGACAGGCCCCTCCCCCGCTCTGTCTCCATGGTGAGAGGCTCATCCCCCGCTCTGTCTCCATGGTGACAGTCCCCTCCCCCGCTCTGTCTCCATGGTGACAGTCCCCTCCCCCGCTCTGTCTCCATGGTGACAGTCCCCTCCCCCGCTCTGTCTCCATGGTGACAGTCCCCTCCCCCGCTCTGTCTCCATGGTGACAGTCTCCTCCCCCGCTCTGTCTCCATGGTGAGAGGCCCCTCCCCCGCTCTGTTTCCATGGTGACAGTCCCCTCCCCCGCTCTGTCTCCATGGTGACAGGCCCCTCCCCCGCTCTGTCTCCATGGTGACAGTCCCCTCCCCCGCTCTGTCTCCATGGTGACAGGCTCCTCCCCCGCTCTGTCTCCATGGTGACAGGCCCCTCCCCCGCTCTGTCTCCATGGTGAGAGGCCCCTCCCCCGCTCTGTCTCCATGGTGACAGGCCCCTCCCCCACTCTGTCTCCATGGTGACAGGCTCCTCCCCCGCTCTGTCTCCATGGTGAGAGGCTCCTCCCCCGCTCTGTCTCCATGGTGACAGTCCCCTCCCACGCTCTGTCTCCATGGTGACAGTCCCCTCCCCCGCTCTGTCTCCATGGTGACAGTCCCCTCCCCCGCTCTGTCTCCATGGTGACAGTCCCCTCCCCCGCTCTGTCTCCATGGTGACAGTCTCCTCCCCCGCTCTGTCTCCATGGTGAGAGGCCCCTCCCCCGCTCTGTTTCCATGGTGACAGTCCCCTCCCCCGCTCTGTCTCCATGGTGACAGGCCCCTCCCCCGCTCTGTCTCCATGGTGACAGTCCCCTCCCCCGCTCTGTCTCCATGGTGACAGGCTCCTCCCCCGCTCTGTCTCCATGGTGACAGGCCCCTCCCCCGCTCTGTCTCCATGGTGACAGGCCCCTCCCCCGCTCTGTCTCCATTGTGACAGTCCCCTCCCCCGCTCTGTCTCCATGGTGACAGGCTCCTCCCCCGCTCTGTCTCCATGGTGACAGGCCCCTCCCCCTCCTCTGATTATTGAATTAATTTAACAATTGTATTAAAGGGATATTTCAGCACATTCTTCACCTGCTCTCTGAACTGAGTCTGGGTCACGGCGTAAATCACAGTGTTTGTGGAGCAGCTCAGGAGCTGGAGCATGAAGGACAATTCCATCAGAAACTCAGGGAGATAAACAGACCGATAACCCAAATACCACATCCGGTTATGTATAGAATACACC
>NW_027141155.1:905000-907500 GCF_036365525.1 Heterodontus francisci | reverse complement strand
TGTGTGTGCATATATATAAGTCTCAGTGTCTGGGCTGTGGTGTGTGTGTGTGTGTGTGCATATATATAAGTCTCAGAGTCTGGGCTGTGGTGTGTGTGTGTGTGCATATATATATAAGTCTCAGTGTCTGGGCTGTGGTGTGTGTGTGTGTGTGTGTGTGCATATATATTAGTCTCAGTGTCTGGGCTGTGGTGTGTGTGTGTGTGTGACTGTGTGTGTGTGTGTGTGCATATATATAAGTCTCAGTGTCTGGGCTGTGGTGTGTGTGTGTGTGCATATATATATAAGTCTCAGTGTCTGGGCTGTGGTGTGTGTGTGTGTGTGTGTGTGCATATATATTAGTCTCAGTGTCTGGGCTGTGGTGTGTGTGTGTGTGTGTGTGTGTGCGTGTGTGTGCATATATATAAGTCTCAGTGACTGGGCTGTGGTGTGTGTGTGTGTGTGTGTGTGCATATATATAAGTCTCAGTGTCTGGGCTGTGCTGTGTGTGTGTGTGTGTGTGTGTGCTTATATATAAGTCTCAGTGTCTGGGCTGTGGTGTGTGTGTGTGTGTGTGTGTGTGTGTGTGTGCAGATATATATAAGTCTCAGTGTCTGGGCTGTGGTGTGTGTGTGCGTGTGTGCATATATATAAGTCTCAGTGTCTGGACTGTTGTGTGTGTGTGTGTGTGTGTGTGTGGATGTGTGTGCATATATATAAGTCTCAGTGTCTGGGCTGTGGTGTGTGTGTGTGTGTGTGCATATATATAAGTCTCAGTGACTGGGCTGTGGTGTGTGTGTGTGTGTGTGTGCATATATATAAGTCTCAGTGTCTGGGCTGTGGTGTGTGTATGTGTGTGTGTGCATATATATAAGTCTCAGTGTCTGGGCTGTGGTGTGTGTGTGTGTGTGTGTGTGTATGTGTGTGTGTGTGTGTGCATATATATAAGTCTCAGTGTCTGGGCTGTGGTGTGTGTGTGTGTGTGTGCATATATATAAGTCTCAGTGACTGGGCTGTGGTGTGTGTGTGTGTGTGTGCATATATATAAGTCTCAGTGTCTGGGCTGTGGTGTGTGTGTGTGTGTGTGCTTATATATATAAGTCTCAGTGTCTGGGCTGTGGTGTGTGTGTGCGTGTGTGCATATATATAAGTCTCAGTGTCTGGGCTGTTGTGTGTGTGTGTGTGTGTGTGTGTGGATGTGTGTGCATATATATAAGTCTCAGTGTCTGGGCTGTGGTGTGTGTGTGTGTGTGTGTGCATATATATAAGTCTCAGTGTCTGGGCTGTGGTGTGTGTATGTGTGTGTGTGCATATATATAAGTCTCAGTGTCTGGGCTGTGGTGTGTGTGTGTGTGTGTGTGTGTGTGTGTGTGCATATATATAAGTCTCAGTGTCTGGGCTGTGGTGTGTGTGTGTGTATGTCTGTGTGTGCATATATATAAGTCTCAGTGTCTGGGCTGTGGTGTGTGTGTGTGTGTGTGTGCATATATATTAGTCTCAGTGTCTGGGCTGTGGTATGTGTGTGTGTGTGTGTGTGTGTGTGCATATATATAAGTCTCAGTGTCTGGGCCGTGGTGTGTGTGTGTGTGTGTTTGTGTGCATATATATAAGTCTCAGTGACTGGGCCCTGTTGTGTGTGTGTGTGTGTGTGTGTGTGTGTGTGTGTGTGTGTGTGTGTGTGTGTGTGTGTGTGTGTGTGTGTGTGTGTGTGTGTGTGCATATATATAAGTCTCAGTGTCTGGGCTGTGGTGTGAGTGTGTGTGTGTGTGCATATATATTAGTCTCATTGTCTGGGCTGTGGTGTGTGTGTTCTTGTGTGTGTGTGTGTGTGTGTGTGTGTGCATATATATAAGTCTCAGTGCCTGGGCTGTAGCGTGTGTGTCTGTGTGTGTGTGTGTGTGTGTGTGTGTGTGTGCATATATATAATTCTCAGTGTCTGGGCTGTGGTGTGTGTGTGTGTGTGTGTGTGTGTGTGTGTGTGTGTGTGTGTGTGTGTGCATATATATAAGTCTCAGTGTCTGGGCTGTGGTGTGTGTGTGTGTGTGTGTATGTCTGTGTGTGCATATATATAAGTCTCAGTGTCTGGGCTGTGGTGTGTGTGTGTGTGTGTGTGTGTGTGTGCATATATATTAGTCTCAGTGTCTGGGCTGTGGTATGTGTGTGTGTGTGCATATATATAAGTCTCAGTGTCTGGGCTGTGGTGTGTGTACATATATATAAGTCACAGTGTCTGGGCTGTGGTGTGTGTGTGTGTGTGTGTGTGTGTGTGTGTGTGTGTGTGTGTGTGTGTGTGTGTGTGTGTGTGTGCATATATATAAGTCTCAGTGTCTGGGCTGTGGTGTGTGTGTGTGTGTGTGTGTGTGTGTGTGCATATATATAAGTCTCAGTATCTGGGCTGTGGTGTGAGTGTGTGTGTGTGTGCATGTATCTTAGTCTCATTGTCTGGGCTGTGGTGTGTGTGTGTGTGTGTGTGCATATATATAAGTCTCAGTGTCTGGGCTGTGGTGTGTGTGTGTGTGTG
>NW_027141155.1:697500-700000 GCF_036365525.1 Heterodontus francisci | reverse complement strand
TGTGTGTGTGTGTGCATATATATTAGTCTCAGTGTCTGGGCTGTGGTGTGTGTGTGTGTGTGTGTGCGTGCATATATATTAGTCTCAGTGTCTGGGCTGTGTTGTGTGTGTGTGTGTGTGTGTGTGTGTGTGCATCTATATTAGTCTCAGTGTCTGGGCTGTGGTGTGTGTGTGTGTTTGTGTGTGTGTGTGTGCATATATATTAGTCTCAGTGTCTGGGCTGTGTTGTGTGTGTGTGTGTGCGTGTGCATATATATCAGTCTCAGTGTCTGGGCTGTGGTGTGTGTGTGTGTGTGTGTGTGTGTGTGATTGTGTGTGTGTGTGTGTGTGTGTGTGTGTGTGTGTGTGTGCATATATATTAGTCTCAGTGTCTGGGCTGTGGTGTGTGTGTGTGCGTGTGTGTGTGTGTGTGTGTGCATATATATTAGTCTCAGTGACTGGTCTGTGGTGTGTGTGTGTGTGTGTGTGTGTGTGTGTGTGTGTGTGTGTGTGTGTGTGCATATGTATTAGTCTCAGTGTCTGGGCTGTGGTGTGTGTGTGTGTTTGTGTCTGTGTGCATATATATTAGTCTCAGTGTCTGGGCTGTGGTGTGTGTGTGTGTGTGCATATATTTTAGTCTCAGTGTCTGGGCTGTGGTGTGTGTGTGTGTGTGCATATACATTCGTCTCAGTGTCTTGGCTGTGGTGTGTGTGTGTGTGTGTGCATATATATTAGTCTCAGTGTCTGGGCTGTGGTGTGTGTGTGTGTGTGTGTGTGTGCATGTATATTCGTCTCAGTGTCTTGGCTGTGGTGTGTGGGTGTGTGCATTTATATTAGTCTCAGTGTCTGGGCTGTGGTGTGTGTGTGTGTGTGTGTGTGTGTGTGCATATATATAAGTCTCAGTGTCTGGGCTGTGGTGTGTGTGTGTGTGTGTGTGTATGCATATATATCAGTCTCATGGTCTGGGATGTGGTGTGTGTGTGATGTGTGTGTGTGCATATATATATAAGTCTCAGTGTCTGGGCTGTGGTGTGTGTGTGTGTGTGTGTGTGTGCATATATATAAGTCTCAGTGTCTGGGCTGTGGTGTGTGTGTGTGTGTGTGTGTGTGCTTGCGCGCAGAGATATAAGTCTCAGTGTCTGGGATGTGGTGTGTGTGTGCATATATATTAGTCTCAGTGTCTGGGCTGTGCTATGTGTGTGTGTGCATATATATTAGTCTCAGTGTCTGGGCTGTGGTGTGTGTGTATGTGTGTGTATATATATTAGTCTCAGTGTCTGGGCTGTGGTGTGTGTGTGTGTGTGTGTGTGTGTGTGTGTGTGTGTGTGTGTGTGTGTGTGTGTGTGTGCATATATATAATTGTCAGTGTCTGGGATGTGGTGTGTGTGTGTGTGTGTGTGTGTGCATATATATAATTCTCAGTGCCTGGGATGTGGTGTGTGTGTGCATATATATTAGTCTCAGTGTCTGGGCTGTGGTATGTTTGTGTGTGTGTGTGTGCATATATATTAGCCTCAGTGTCTGGGCTCTGGTGTTTGTGTGTGTGATGTGTGTCTTTGCGCAAATATATTAGTCTCAGTGTCTGGGCTGTGGTGTGTGTGTGTGTGTGTGTGCATATATATTAGTCTCAGTGTCTGGGCTGTGGTGTGTGTGTGTGCATATATATTAGTCTCGGTGTCAGGGCTGTGGTGTGTGTGTGTGTGTGTGTGTGTGTGTGTGTGTGCATATATATTAGTCTCATTGTCTGGGCTGTGGTGTGTGTGTCTGTGTGTGTGTGTGTGTGTGTGTGTGTGTGTGCATATATATTAGTTTCAGTGTCTGGGCTGTGGTGTGTGTGTGTGTGCATATATATTAGTCTCAGTGTCTGGGCTGTGGTGTGTGTGTGTCTGAATGTGTGTGTGTGTGCATATATATATAAGTCTCAGTGTCTGGGCTGTGTTGTGTGTGTCTGTGTGTGCATATATATAAGTCTCAGTGTCTGGGATGTGTTGTGTGTGTGTGTGTGTGTGTGTCTGTGTGTGTGTGTGTGTGTGTGTGTGCATATATATAAGTCTCAGTGTCTGGGATGTGTTGTGTGTGTGTGTGTGTGTGTGTCTGTGTGTGCATATATATAAGTCTCAGTGTCTGGGCTGTGGTGTGTGTGTGTGTGTGTGCATATATATTAGTCTCAGTGTCTGGGCTGTGGTGTGTGTGTGTGTGTGTGTGTGTGTGTGTGTGTGCATATATATTAGTCTCAGTGTCTGGGCTGTGGTGTGTGTGTGTGTGTGTGTGTGTGTGTGCATATATATTAGTCTCAGTGTCTGGGCTGTGGTGTGTGTGTGTGTGTGTGCATATATATTAGTCTCAGTGTCTGGGCTGTGGTGTGTGTGTGTGTGTGCATATATATTAGTCTCAGTGTCTGGGCTCTGGTGTGTGTGTGTGTGATGTGTGTCTGTGCGCATATATATTAGTCTCAGTGTCTGGGCTGTGGTGTGTGTGTGTGTGTGTTTGTGTGTGTGTGTGTGCACATTTATAAGTCTCA
>NW_027141155.1:0-42500 GCF_036365525.1 Heterodontus francisci | reverse complement strand
CCCTTCAGAAGGTGTTGGTGAGCCACCATCTTCAACCTCGGCAGTCCATGTTGGGTAGGTGCACCCACTGTGCTGTTAGGAAGGTTTTTTTTAACCCAGCGCCAGTGAAGGAAAGTAAGGCGTATGTCACCACATTGTGACAGCTCGCTAATTTATATAAGAGATTGGTGAGTTTCTATAAGAGATAGATGGATGCATGTTCGATCCCGTGCACTCCCTGTCGCCGGATTATGCAAGTGTCCAACGGGTATACAAAAAACCTCATTCCCAGTATTGTCATCAAACGCGAATTAAGGTTTTAAGGAGGAAACGCACTGCAAATAAAGTATTCCAATTCATTATTGTTTCTGCTGTTCATTGATACTGGATAATTATTTCAGTATACTTATTTGTGGTCTTGTTAACACATGTAGAAGTTACCTTTTCTCCGATTTCTTTCTACATTCGAATGCCACGCATCCGTAGATGACTAATGTGCTTCCCAGTTTGTCTAAAGTAAAATCCGATCCGGTTCATTAACTTTTTTTTAGGGAAAGAAATCTGCCGTCCTTACCCGGTCTGACCTAAATGTGGCTCCAGACCCACAGCAATGTGGCTGATTCTTAACTACTCTCTGAAATGGCTCAGCGTGCAAGCCACTCAGTTGCCGAGGGTACTTAGGGATGGGCAATAAATGCGGGCCCAGTCAGCGACTCCCACAAATGAACACACACGAAAGAAAATCCTTGTTTGATCGCAATTGGTAAATTTGTCTGTTCCTGAATTCCCATTCAGCTTCGTTTTCAACTTGAAATCTCCCGAGATTTAGCTGCAGATCTCACCTGTGATAGTCACTTGCACTGGATCACTCGGAGTTGAATGTATCCACTGATCTCCCTCTAAGTATACATAGTGACAAGTATAATCCCCTTGATCACCTTCACCGATATTCCTGAGATTTAACGTTGCAGAGATGTCTTCGGGATTCAATTCTTGGTGTGAAAGATAAACACTGTTCCGTAAAAATTCCAGCCGCTTGCTTGCATTGTGACTTTTAAGTGTGCATTTCAAAGTCAGGGACTCACCTTTTACAAAGACATCATAATCAGGAAGCACGGATAATCTTGTCTTCGGTCCTGAAATGCGTAATGACCAGAAGTAGTTTAAATATTCTTATTAAAGCATCAGTCATCATATATATATATTAGCATCGTTCCAACCGACCACTCTTGTCAATGCCTCCTATTAAAATATACGATTCTGATTGTGGTGGGAGAAACACACTGTTAACTCAATCCCGTCCCTCCACAGATAGCCTAACATATCATATTTAAACGCCCCAAATTAAAGACCCAGCCAAATTGTACCATGTATTACCCCTCGAATGAGGCTAACCAAACCAAGTGTCTTTAATTCAACTAATTAACTGTTTAATTAGGAAAACGAAATTCTTAAACACTACTAAGATATAAAGAGCATTTGAATTAGAATAAAAAATTGAGTCCTTGCAAATTTACGCCCCTGCCGGATGTGGAGCAGTCCAAGGTTGTTTGAAGTCCTCACAGCCGTCCGATGGGGACAAAAGGTTATTCAACAGTAGAACAGTCCGTAGTCTAATCCAGAAGTCAACATTGTTGCTTTCCTTCTCGAGTGATGAATTTCGACAATTAGCAACTTGCAAACACTGTTCAATGAATCAATTTGGCTTCAGAATTTTTGATTGTTGCTGTCTAACTTCCCTTCCTTCAGTTTATATTATCAGGGATCTCTGTTTGGCTTGATATCTTTTGAATTTTGAGAGAGAATAGTAAATAAACAGAGAACATTTTCTTCCTTCAGTTTAAATGGTCTGAGAGATTTCCTTTCAGGTGTGAACACAGAGCTCTCTGTCTGTGCCCTCTGTTAGAACAGGCTGTTTCTTCCACTGTAAGCCAGTTAAAAATTAAACTGTAACAAATGTATCTCTCGATGCTCATTCCAAGTAGCTGTATCCAAGGCAACCAGGATGCATCTTTTAAAATTGGTTCGTTCTCTCTCTGCATGGTTGCATCCAACAGCAACCAAAATGTACTTTCTCAGTAACTCCTGAGGCCTGTTTTTTCTTAAAGCAGTACTGATCCTTTGCTGTCTTAAAGACACACCACATATTTCCCGGAAAAAATATACTACAGGATGGTAACAGCATTTATTCCACAGTGTACCATTACTCCTTGTGTCTCTATATGCATTATACTCTACCTGTAAAAAGAATAGGACTATCCAACTCATAGGGTTCTTTTTCTCCCTGATCTGGACTGTTGCATTTTAAATGGTAGCTCGGGGAAACGTTATTGAACAGTCGTTTCGAGAGTGTTAATGGATAATAAGTGGCATTGCACCGGCCACCTTTTCAACTCTCGGCCTTAAATCCAGATGATAGATCTGATTATCAAATGAGATGTCACTGGCATTCCATATGATATCACCCGTCTTCCCCGTCCCCTCAAGTCGAATCTCACCGATTTATGTGACAAATTAGGATTGATTTGGTCACACATATTGTTACTGTTTTGTTCAGGTCTAAGTTAAATATCCCCTGCTTCACGGAGTTCCCCTGTGCAGTTACACTTAACCATTTACTAGGTTAGTAGTTACCTGAGAATTAGATGGAAAGTATGGTCAATTTCAATGGCGAAAGACAGCGTTCATATTGAGTATTCAACAGAAGGAATTGACCAGCAGAACGGAATGTAAAGGTCCATGCCTCATACAACCCCGTAACTGCAACTTGTTGTCTGTCGGCATCTTCCAGGTGCAAATAGCCTGGTGTGACTAAGTCGTGAACCTCACCACAAATACAGACAGCTGCCCTCTGATGGGTTAGGAGGGAGTGCATTGTACTAATATCATATCTCCTTCACAATTTGCTTCCTCGTGGACCCCAGAAACCTTTTGGGGGTATAGGTTATGTAGCTTCGTGATATGCTTTCTATGTCCCATACAAGCAAGCACAGTGATGATACTAGGAATGATGGTCTTTCGTTTGGTGGAGAGAAGAAAACAGTTCTCATTAGAGCAGGGTAGATCATGAGCTGAATCGAGATGTTCAGCACTGCGTGGGGTGGGGAGGTCGTTTCTAATAAAGTCACTTGGAAGTGTTCCTACTGGCAGGTGGGTCGTTCATCAAAGGACAAAGTTTGAAGGAAATGACTATAAAGAAGAGGGAAGGTTGATTTGTTGTTAACACGGCGAGTTATGGTCTGGAATGCACTGCCTAAAAGTTTGGTGGCATGATATTCAATACTAACAGTCAAAAGAAAATTGGAATTATGCTTGAATAAGTAATATGCTGAAGACTATTGGGGAAAGAGCAGGAGAGTGGGACTATTTGGGATAGATATTTCATAGAGCTGGCACAGGCACCACGGGCAGAATGGCCTCTTGCTGTGGTGTAACATTCTATGATTCTATAAAAGTCGTTGCCACCCCCCCCCCCCCCCGTTGCCCTCAATGAAATATATCATGATCATTCTGTGAGGGTGAACAAAGTTATTTCATGCGAATAATCCATTACTCTAGGCTAACTTTAACACGCAATACCTTTTGACAAAAAGCAGAACAAATACGCTTGGCCATGTTTACAGAAGGCATCAATCTCCCATCTGACTCGGTAGAGACACTGTCATCAGCTGGTCCAAGGAATATGGGGGCTAGAAATTCATCTCGGGCAGTGGCGCAAAATGGGCAGTGTGGGTTCGGCCTGCAGTCGGTGGAATTAAATATCAGGTGTTCCGTAGAACCAGTGGCTGATAAAATGAGGCCCAATTTGTTCCACCGCCCGTGATGCATTTGTGGCCTACATTTCGAAAGTCAACTGGACTTCAATATCTTTGTTGTTAATTTAAAATCCCATTTGCAGAGCTTCAGGCGATTTACATGTAATTCGGCCCGAATCGTGCGGACAGAGGTGTATTCTCTTCACAAAATATGCAGAGGTCTTAAGCAACCAAGCAAGAAGGTTATGCTGAACCTTTATAAAGCTCTGGTTTGGCCACAACTAGAGTATTCCAGCCAATTCTGGTCACTGCACTTTAAGAAGGATGCGAGGCTTTTTGACCGGGAGCAGGGGAGATTTACCAGAATGGTTCCAGGGATGAGGGATTTTAGCTACAAGGTTAGGTTGGAGAAGCCGGGGTTATTCTCCTTGCAGCAATGGAGATTGAGGGAAGATTTGATGGAGGTGTACAAGATTATGGCATATTTAGAAAAGGTAGACGAATAAAACTCTTCCCAATAGCTGATCGTACAAGGACTAAAGGATACAGATGAGTATGTTGGCCAAAGAGACCGAGGGTAGGTGAGGAAGAACGTTTTTAAAGGGTGAGTGCGAATACCTGAAACTAGCTGCCACGGAGGGTGGTGGAGAGGATTGATGATTTCAGAAGGAAATTGGATGGGCACTTGAGAGAATTAAACTTGCTGTGGGTAAAGATTGGGGGAATGGGACTGATTGGGTTACTCGACAGAGAGCAAGCAAGGACTCGATGGGACGAATGGTCTCCTTCTGTGACTCTATGCTCCATGACTCTATGACCAGCATTCCCACCTCTGCTTCATTTTCTGTTTTAATACCACTTGGTGCTTATCGTCTCCCACATGGATAATAGAAGGTTTCTGAGAGAGTATATATGGATCAAGGGACTTTAACCAAAGGGCAGAGACTTAACAACAAAAAAAAGGCCAAAGATGAAATGAGCAGAGTTATTGTGGTTTGGAATGTGCTGCAGTAAAGGTCCATGGAAACAGGTGCAATGGTACTTTTCAATAAGTCTTGAATAAATGCTTGAAAGGTAGAAAATGGCAGGGATTTAGTGATAGAAGAAGGTAGTGGGACTAATTGGATAGTTCCAGCAATGAACCACCACAGATATGAAGGTCCAAATGGCCTCTCTCTGCACTGTAATATTCTATGGTTCTACAATATGATCACTTCCAGTCTTTCTCATTATTGCTTCTATAATTGTCTGACAATACCATGCCTTGAGGGCAATTGGTCTACATGGATTTTTTTGATGTATCAATGACAGGTAAATAGGTCAAAGCAATGTTATAACAAAAAAACCCTATGCGTCTATCTGAATGTTTCTTACCAGAGCAAATTACACCGGCATCCTCTTCATGGTGGCAGTTATGTTGACCCCAGTGCCGCGAAGGACATTGCCACAAAAATAGTTCCGTCCCTCTGCAGTCCAGATCGTCCAGCACGATCGGGCCGGTGCCTTTACCGAAATAAGTGTGAGTCAGCGCCGAGACTGCGGTTCCACATCTCAGTTCCCTGCATACAATCTGAGCGTCCGCCAATTGCCACTGGTCATCACAAACCGTCCCCCACGTTTTATTGTTCAAGATCTCCACTCTGCCCGAGCAAATGCTGCTTCCATTCATCAGCCGTATCTCTACTCTTTCTGTTGAAACAAGAGCATCCATTTGACAATGCACAAAGAAATGAGCATTCTGATATTTTCATCACACATCCGTCGCTGTGTCCTCAGCTCTGAACATGGTGCGAAATTGACGCGTGGTTTATTACATTCATCATTGGAACTTCAGTTATGTGGAGAAATTAGAGACACTGGATCTATTACCTTTAGAGCAGAGAAGGTTACGACGAGATTGAATCGAGATGTCGAATGCATTTGAAGGCTTCATTATAAAATAAATAAAGAGAAACTTGTTGAATGGTATGAGGTTCAGTTGCCAGAGGACACAAATTTAATACAATCCCGCACTGGAACTCGAAGCAGCAGGATGCTAAGAAAATTTATACAAGAAGTTAACATGATATGGATTGCATTGACAGAAAGGATGGTGGAAGCAGATTTAATAGCAACACTGAAACAGGCCCTTCGGCCCACTGAGTCGGTGCCGACCATCAACCACCCATTTTTACTAATCTTACATTAATCCCATATTCCTACCATACCCCCCCCCCCCCCACCATCTATCTATACTAGGAGCAATTTATGATGGCCAATTTACCGATCAACCTGCAAGTCGTTGGCTGTGGGAGGAAACCGGAGCACCCGGCGGAAACCCAATTTTGGGGACTGCCCGTGTGGAGTTTGCAAGTTCTCCCTGTGTCTGCGTGGGTTTCCTCCGGGTGCTCCGGTTTCCTTCCACATGCCAAAGACTTGCAGGTTGATAAGCAAATTGGCCATTATAAATTGTCCTTAGTTCAGCAAGGTGGTAGGGAAATATAGGGACAGGTGGGGATGTGGTAGGAATATGGGATTAGTGTAGGATTAGTATAAATGGGTGGTTGATGGTCGGCACAGACTCGGTGGGCCGAAGGGCCTGTTTCAGTGCTGTATCTCTGAAAACAGAAAATCACAGGGAGAACCTGCAAACTCCGCACAGGCAGTACCCAGAATTGAACCCGGGTTGCTCGACCTGTGAGGCTGCGATGCTAACCACTGTGCCACTGAGCCGCCCAGCTCTATGTGAATGATTGGGTGTGGCAACAGAAGCAACCAACTGAAACAGGGCTAGTACTTCAACATCTAGATCCTGCATTGCTACAGATCTAAATTCAACCCGAGCTGGATTTCACACCTTTCATAGAATCAAACAGAGCACGAGCAGTGGTCCATTCACTCCATCGTGCCTTTGAAAGAGCTCAGCAATTTGCCCAAATCTGTCCTTCTCGTTACCCAGGAAAATAAAGCGACCATTGCACAATCTATGGTTGCAACGCAGACTTCAATAACCTATTGAATACAGGAGCTGGTGACACACGACACTGCTGTCACTTATGTACAAGCATTGCGACTGTTTCAGCTCAAAAATAAATAAGTGATGACCATTCGCTGGCTCATTCCTTAGGGCAATGCCTCGACCAATCAGAATCAAGCTGCCTGGTTTAAATTTCAAACAGAGCTGAGCAGTTAACCGTCAGTCACCCGAAACTGGTCCAATCTCCATGGCAACGCTTCTACCAATCAGAGTCGGCTTTGCAACCAATCCGCACTCTCTTCTTATACCGTATAAAATTGTTATTTTCCCTTAAATTGGTATTTTTTCGGATGTGGTGTTGAGTGCAAGATGAAAAGCTTCATCCACGTGTAACTATTTCAGCAATACTCAACTTTTGGACTACAACACGACAATTTCATTAGAGAACAGTGGTACCAGCATGGATTTACAAAAGGGAAATCATGCTTGACAAATCTACGAGAATTCTTCGAGGATGTAACTAGTAGAGTTGATGAGGGGGAGCCAGTGGATGTGGTTTATTTGGACTTTCAGAAGGCTTTCGACAAAGTCCCACATAAGAGATTAGCATGTAAAATTAAAGTGCATGGGATTGGGGATAGTGTATTGCGGTGGATAGAAAATTGGTTGGTGGACAGAAAACAAAGATTAGGGACAAATAGGTATTTTTCCGAATGGCAGGCAGTGACTAGCGGGGTACCACAGGGATTGGTGCTAGGACCCCAGCTATTCACAATAGATATTAAGGATTTAGATGAGGGAACTTAATGTAATATCTCCAAATTTGCAGATGGCACAAAACTGGGTGGGAGGGTCAGTTGTGAGGAGGATGCAGAGAGGCTTCAGGGTGATTTGGACAAGTTGAGTGAGTGGGCTAATGCATGGCAGATGCAGTATAATGTGGATAAATGTGAGGTTATCCACTTTGGTAGCAAAAACAGGGAGGCAGATTTTTATCTGAATGGCTAAAAACTGAGAGAGGGTAATATGCAGTGAGACCTGGGTGTTCTCGTACACCAGTCGCTGAAGGTACGCATGCAGGTGCAACAGGTGGTAAAAAAGGCAAATGGTATGTTTGCCTTCATAACGAGAGGATTCGAGTACAGGAGCAGGGATGTCTTGCTGCAATTATACAGGGTCTTGGTGAGGCCACACCTGGAATATTGTGTGCAGTTTTTGTCTCCTTATCTGAGGAAATATCTTTTTGCTATAGAGGGGGTGCAGTGAAGGTTTACCAGACTGATTCCTGGGATGGTGGGACTGATGTATGAGGAGAGATTTAGTCGGTTAGGATTATATTCACTGCAGTTCAGAAGAGTGAAGGGGGGAATCTCATAGAAACCTATAAAATTCTAACAGGACTTGACAGGGTAGATGCAGGAACGATGTTCCCGATTGTGAGGGAGTCCAGAACCAGGAGTCATACTCTAAGGATACAGGGTAAACATTTCAGGACTGAGATGAGGAGAAATTTCTTCACCCAAAGAGTGGTGAGCCTGTGGAATTCACTACGACAGGAAGCAGCTGAGGCCAAAACATTGTATGTTTTCAAGAAGGAGTTAGATATCGCTCTTGGGTCTAAAGGGATCAAAATGTATGGGGCGAAAGCAGGAGCAGGTTACTGAATTGGATGATCAGCCATGATCATAATGAATGGCGGAGCTGTTTCGAAGGGCTGAATGGCCTACTCCTGCTCCTATTTTCTATGTAATTGAATTTCAAGCGATGGGGTTAAAATGCGTCAGGTGCGACACCGCCCCTTTTGTAACAAAACCCCCGACTTGAATCCGATGTTAGGACGAATTCAGACCGTTATTGAAATATTTTGCTTTCACCCTGTTTCTCTCACCTGATACAGCTATCACCACGAAATTGCTATACGTAGAGTTGAACATATTTCCATTTATTTCAGTTTCATGGATACAAGTGTAATTTCCGCTGTCAGATACAGTTGTGTTGGCAATCCTGAACTCAGCGCCATGATGTGCCCATTGCGTGGGGATCCACGGCAGGTTGGTAGCTTTGCCATTCTTGATCAAGTGAAATCTGTTTGTTGTGTAGTATTCGGGTGCCAGACATGTGATACGGACACTTTTCCCTTGGACAAATAAACCAAAGAGTGTCGTCACGGTGAGTTTCGGGCCCTCGGGCTGACCTGAAAAAGTTGAAAGAAAAATACTTGTTTTGACCCATCGCAGTGAGTAATGGTTCATGTTCAACCGATTCTCAGCTTAACGTTCAAAGTAAACACCTCTCGTCACATACATGGCAAAGAAGAAATGGGATAGAACTCCTCTCCAGCACTGGCACAAAGGTGGTATCTGTTGCACCTGAAATACAGTTGCATTACAGACGGGTGGTCAATCCAATATCGACCATTTGGCACCATCACCCAAGGTTATTTTCTGGTCTAGTAATTGGTGCAAACATTCGCATTGGGCGATAACACAAAACGCACGGGAACACAACAGGCGCCCGCTTTATCCCCCACCTCATATTAAGGTCAGTAGCATCCAATATCCAGCGGGGTTTATGACAGACAGCTAGTGCCAAGTGCCGTCCAAGACCAATTTCTAGCCTATTCTACTTCCTAATTGGGCAGATATTCGCCGAAGGTGGGAGCCCCGAAGGGGGCCGTTATGCCTTTGGCCGTCTGTTAAACGTTTGTTAGGTGCTAAGGAAATGAAACTCCAAAGAATCAAAGAAAACAAGTGTTTGTGGCCTACTTAAAGTAGCATTTTGAACGTTCACATCCATTCAAGCCAGCGTATAGCCCGCGTTTGCATTTATTGGATGCTGGCAAGGCTGGCAGGATGTTGGCTGGGCTGGTCCTTAACTCCCCCGCGTATGTTCAATGTGCTGCCAGAATGCTGTTCGGGAGCGAGTTCCCAGATTTTGAGGCATTGACCATGAGGGAAGAATGATACATGTCCAAGGCAGAGTGGTGTTTGAGTTCGAGGAGCACTTGGAAGTGCTGGTGTCCCGATGCACCTGTTGGGTGGTGGAGGAGACTTTTGTTTTTTCCACCAAGTGCCACCAAGTCAAAAAACAAAGTACTTTGGCGAGCAGCTGCGATGCATCATGTGGATTAGTACCACACTGCAGCAACTTTGCACGGGCAGTGGAGGGAGTGGACATTGTAGCCGGTGGTTGGGACGCTGTCCTGGGTTCTTGAGTATTTGGTACTTGAGCAAGTGGAGAATGTAACATCACATTCCCCATTTGTGCCTTGTAGGTAAGGGAGAGACTTTGGCAAGTCAGACGGTGAGCGACTCATTGCAGAATGCACAGACTCTTAACTACTGTGGTAGCCAAAGAATGTCCAGCTGGAAGTCTGGTCAATGGTGAACCCCCCTCTCCCTCCAGGACGCTGCTGTTGACGGCAGCTTTGCGATTGCAGCGCAACAGTCGCGACTGGAGCCGTTGCGAGACCATGCATTTCATATGTCAATACGTTGCTTCACTGCAATCAGCGTACAACAACAAACTTTCAAAGCGATGGTGATTAGTCAGTCACAAAGATGTCACACTTACGTGCTAACGTTACGTTCAACAACTCACTGCGAGCTGAGGTGTAAGATCTGCCCCAAATGGATGCTTGGTACATGCAAGTGTAAGAGCCCTCCTCGCGACTTCTCATGTTTCGAATTTTCAGAATGACAGTCGTATTTGAAGTCGGCCCAAAAGACGCAACCACGGCAGTGCTGCCCACCTTGTGCAGGGTAAACGTAATCCCCGTGTACACCTTTGGAGCTGAGCATTGGATGTCGGCAGACTGGCTTCCAAGTACTGGCCAGATGGTCGCAGCTGACTGACTGCTGGGCGCTGCAACTCGTCTGGAAAAGGAAATGCACCTTATAGATCATCCCTGCAGCTTTTATTTCGGCTTCCTTGGGAGGGGAAAGGCCAGGATTTATTGACCCACCCCCAAGTTGCCTGCAAGAAGCCTTCTAGCTGAAACACTGCTCGTGGTTTGATACCGAAGGCTGACTTGTCGGGTTTTATGATTCAACCATTTAGACGCAGGGCTAAAGTCACAACACACAGGTTAAATTGGGTGAGGCTCGCAACTTTTCTTCCCTAAACTGATCATCGCGGCAATCCCACAGTTCCATGGTCACTTTCACCAGCAAAAGCTTTGCACTTTCAGATTGCCTGCACTGAATTCAAATTCCCTAACTGACACCTTGATCTGTCCTCGTTGTTCGCTGGATTGTTAGTCAAACTCTTCAACATGAAGGGCCCAGCAACAGAACCATGACACTGGCATTCCCATTACTGAATGTATAACCGTCCCATTAGATAGGAGCAGGGAGACAGGAGTAGGCCATTCCGTCCTTCGTGCCTTTGCAGCTTAAATCCGAATTCACTTCCCGCAGCAAGCCTTTTGGAATTAGAGGGTTCCAGAACTCTGCCACTTGGATACAAAAAAAAATCCTTATCGCCTCCTCCACCTACCTCAATTCTTTTTCCACTTTTTCTCACCCAGTCTAGAGAAAATAGGTAGTCTGTATCTATATTATTGAATCCATTATCAACAGCACAATTAAACCAACTTTAATCCTTCTAAATGTCAGGGGATACAACCCAGGTTAATTAAAACTCGTCCATCTAATGTAACTATTTCCCCCAGCATAAATCTGCGCTCTACCTATTCTGTGCCCCGAGATGATCAGTTTTTACGAAGGTTTTGTGCAACTGAGGCTAAGTTGCCACTTTGCATTGGACAGCAATGACTAAAGTTCTCAAGGCACTTTCGATTAGTGCTATATCATAAAAAGACACTTGAGGAGATATTAAGAAAAGAGACGTAAAGTTTGAACAGAGATGCAGGTTATAAGAAGCATCATAAAAGAGGAGAGAGAATTACAGAGACAGGAAACTTTGGAGAGGGAAATCCAATGAACGCCCAACCACGTTGAAGTGATGAACACACGAACATACGAATTATTAGGAGTACGAGAAGGCCACTCGGCCCCTCGGGCCTGCTCCGCCATTCAATAAGATCATGGTTGATCGGATTATCACCTTGACTCCACATTTCCCCCCCCCTCCCCGATAACCTTTCACCCCCTTGCTTATCAAGAATCTATCCACCTCTGCCTTAAAATATTCAAAGACTCTACTTTCATGGCCTTATGAGGAAAAGAATTCCAAAGACTCATGACCCTCTGAGAGGAAACATTTCTCCTCATCTCTGTCTTAAATGGGTGGCCCCTTAGTTTTAAACAGCAGCCCCTAGTTCTAGATTCTCCCACAAGGGGAAACATCCTTTCCACATCCACCCTGTCAAGACCCCTCGGTATCTTATATGTTTCAATCAAGTTGCCTCTTACTCTTCTAAACTCCATTGGATACAAGCCTAGTGTGTCCAACCTTCCCTCATAAGACAACCTGCCCATTCCAGGTATTAGTCGAGCAAACCGTCTCTGAACTGCTTCCAACGCATTTACATCCTTCCTTAAATAAGGAGACCAATACTGTACACAGTAATCCAGATGTGGTCTCACCAATGCCCTGTATAACTGAAGCATAACCTCCCTACTTCTGTATTCAACTCCCCTCGCAATAAACAATAACATTCTAATAGTTTTCCTAATTACTTGCTGTACCTGCACACTAACCTTTTGCGATTCATGCACCCAGACACCCACATCCCTCTGCATCTCAGAGCTCTGCAATCTCTCACCGTTTAGATAACATGTGTCATTTTCATTATTTTACCAGTCTTGTACTTTTGGCAGTCAGTTTAAATTTTACAGCCCTTCATAGATGTAGAGATGTTTGACATCTACCTGTTCCAGTTAGTTGCTTGTGATCACTTTGGGTTGAGTTAAATAGTTTCCCCGATCTTTTTATTTGGTACAGGCAAACGTAGTCTCCTTGGTCTTTGGAGCTTATGTCTTTGACGGTAAGGATAGTGGAGAAACCTGCTGCCTTTACAACGGCAGATGTGATATAGGTATTGCTTTCAACTTTGGACAATATGAAAA
Source organism: Heterodontus francisci (assembly GCF_036365525.1). Classification (NCBI taxonomy): domain Eukaryota; kingdom Metazoa; phylum Chordata; class Chondrichthyes; order Heterodontiformes; family Heterodontidae; genus Heterodontus; species Heterodontus francisci. Next base: position 29,778 of record NW_027141155.1, on the reverse strand, counting down.
TAACACCGGAATATGCATCATGAGTTGAACACTTGATATTTGCCGTCTCGCCAATTGAAAATGCGCCGGTTGGTCTTAATATTTCAATGGTAGGTTTTGGCGGTTTATCTGGAAAAAGAACAAAAATCCAACTGAAAGTTATGTTCTTTTTTCTTCCTTGTGTAATCAATGTCTACTCTACAGTATTTACATAGTATAACACAGTGTTCACAGAACAGAAAGAGAGCATTCGTTCAAAAGGTTCCATGCGTTTTTTATTCGTTCATGGGATACGGCGTCACTGGCCAGGCCAGCATTTATTGCCCATCCATACTTGCCCTTGAGAAGGTGGTGGTGAGCTGCCTTCTTGAATCACTGCAGTCCATGGGTGTAGGTACACCAACAGTGCTGTTGGGGAAGGTTCCAAGATTTTGACCCAGCAACTGTGAAGGAATGGTGATATAGTTTCAAGTCAGGATGGAGTGGGGCTTGGAGGGGAACTTGCAGGTGGTGGTGTTCCCGTGCATCTGCTGCCCTTGCTCTTCGAGGTGGTAGAGGTCGCGAGTTTGGGCGGTGCTGTCTAAGGAGCCTTGGTGCATTGCTGCAGTGCATCTTGTAGATGGTACACACTGCTGCCACTGTGCGTCGGAGGTGGAGGGAGTGAATGTTTGTGGATGGGGTGCCAATCAAGCGGGCTGCTTTGTCCTGGATGGTGTCGAGCTTCTTGAGTGCTGTTGGAGCTGCACCCATCCAGGCAAGTGGAGAGTATTCCATCACACTCCTGACTTGTTCCTTGTAGATGGTGGACAGGCTTTGGGGAGTAAGGAGGTGAGTTACTCGCAGCAGGATTCCTTGCCTCTGACCTGCTCTTGTAGTCACAGTATTTATATGGCTACTCCAGTTCAGTTTCTGGTCAATGATAAGTCCCAGGATGTTGATAGTGGGGGATTCAGCATCATAATGCCATTTAATGTCAAGGGCAGATGGTTAGATTCGTGTTTGAGATAGTCATTGCCTGGCACTTGTGTGACGTGAGTGTTACTTGCCACAACGGCAGCATCTTCCCACCATCCGTCATCTCAGCCTACCAAGATATTCTTCTATTCTTTTTCTCTCTCCCTTGTGTACTTATCTAAACATCGACATATTATTGAATTCATTGAGAGCAAATAATCCCTACACTCTTTGCGCCGATGTCCGCGATTTCAAAGGAAGACAGCAAACAAAAGTGAATGAAAGAAAAAAAATTCTGCTGTGAACCCTTTCACAAGAACTGTAGAAGGAGGTTATTTGGCCTACTTTGCCTGTGCCAACTCTTTGAAAGTTTTTCGCACTCCAGTTTGTTACCCCATAGTCCTGAATACCTATTTCCTATTTTCATGCACAAATCCAGTATCACCTTGAAAGGTACTTACAAATCTGCTTTCACACCTACTTCAGGCCTTGCAGATCATAACAAATGACTGCAAAACAAAAAAAATTACTAATCGTCTGCCCTTTGGTGCATTTGCCAACTATCGTCCATTCAGGTCCTCTGGTTTCCTACTCTTCCCAAGTGTTGCAGAACTGAAATTACCTATGACAATGACTTTCACTTGATCGCTTTTCTCTGATGTATAATTCCTTCCATCTCTCTCCAATTGGTACGTGCAGATGTAATACCCTTCGTGAGCAGTATTGATCTTTGCCCTGGTAAACGTGACACTGTTGGATGTCGCTGATGCCTTCACAGTTTTAATGTGCGCCGATTCGCCAACTTTGTAGAGGTAAGATGTGGCACCTGTGTAGAATTTCGGCGAGGAACATTGAATGCTTATGTTTTCACCTTGCGAAAATTTACCAAGCGTTCTCCACATAAGAATTTGCGGCTTTAGCGGTGTATCTGAAAGAGTGTAAATGACAATTATCCAGTGCACAGTCGCAGACGCAGGGGATGTTGCTGGTTTTCTGCGTGCTTACCGATAAATAGGTTGCAGCTAAGTGACTTATCATTACCGAGCATTACACATTCTGGGCAATTCTTATGGGGAACTAAGAGCAGGGTGAATCGTCAGTAACAGTCGGGGTTGGATGTAGCGCAAAGTGTCTAGTTCGTGCTAACTTGAAAGGCGGGCTGAATGTCCAATACGATGCAATGAGTAGATTTACCTCCCTCTCTTTTTTTTCCACTTCGTCTGTGTGTGTTTTTCTTGTCAGGAAAGTTCGTTAGGAGCATAATGAACAAAAAAAGTAATAGTCATTAAGGTATGAGCTGAAGATTGCTAAACGTACCTTTGAAAGAGAATGCCTCGTGTCTTAGTAGAACAAAGACATATATTAGCTAATTTAGGAATTTCTACATTTTAAAAGGAGGAAAGGCTTGCACTTGCGCGAGCTCAGGAAGGTCCTAAAGTGCTTTCCAGCCAACTATGTAATTTGAAGTCCAGCTTGAATTAATAATCCTTGCACAAAACTAGCTCCAACAAACAACAGTATAATAATGACAAGCTAACTTGCTTTAGTAATGCACATTGGCGCAGTGGTTAGCACCACAGCCTCACAGCTCCAGCGACCCGGGTTCAATTCTGGGTACTGCCTGTGCGGAGTTTGCAAGTTCTCCCTGTGTCTGCGTGGGTTTCCTCCGGGTGCTCCGGTTTCCTCCCACATGCCAAAGACTTGCAGGTTGATAGGTAAATTGGCCATTAGCAATTGCCCCTAGTATAGGTAGGTGGTCGGGAAATATAGGGACAGGTGGTAGGAATATGGGATTAGTATAAATGGGTGGTTGATGGTCGGCACAGACTCGGTGGGCCGAAGGGCCTGTTTCAGTGCTGTATCTCTAAATTAAAAACTAAAATTAATGTTGATTAAGGGGTAAATATTGGCCAGGACACTTGGCATAAAACAGTGTGATCACGTATATCCACCTGAGCGGGCAGACGGGGCTTCGGAATAACTTCTCATCCAAAAAAACAGACCGCCTGACTCAGAGGAGCGACTGCTGCCAACTTAGCCACGACTGCCAAGTTTTAAAGATCAGTTTAATGCTGCTGGCGTGTTGACAGAATTCACATGAATATTCGTGGCATGACTTGTTGTGGAAAACAGATCGTTTTTTTTTCCTGTCGGTTGCATTTGCATAGGACAATTTGGATTGAGAAGGCCCCTTTCAACAGAAGTATATTCCGTTGAGAAAAAAAGACTCAATGACAAGGATGCACCCTCTGTGGCTTACTCGGGAAGTTAAGCATGGCATCAAATTAAATGAAAAGGCAAAAATGCTGCAAAGTGGAAGATTGGGAAAATATTACAATTAAAAAGGGGGAAAAAAAGAATAATCTTATTTGAGAATTGCATGTCAACGAAGAAGGAGCTGGGTTTGCGACCTGGGCTATGTTATGGGCCTTGCGCATATAGGCCAGGATCGCATCTGCTGTCCTTGATACCTTGATATCCCGAGGGCGGCACAGTGGTTGGCACCGCAGCTTCACAGCTCCAGCGGCCCGGGTTCGATTCTGGGTACTGCCCGTGTGGAGTTTGCAAGTTCTCCCTGTGTCTGCGTGGCTTTCCTCCGGGTGCTTTGGTTTCCTCCCACATGCCAAAGACTTGCAGGTTGATAGGTTAATTGGCCATTATAAATTGCCCCTAGTATAGGTCGGTGGTAGGGAAATATAGGGACAGGTGGGGATGTGGTAGGAATATGGAATTAGTGTAGGATTAGTATAAATGGGTGGTTGATGGTCAGTGGGCCGAAGGGCCTGTTTCAGTGCTGTATCTCTAAACTAAACTCTAAACTATGGCTAAGAAAATGATGAGGAAAAGGTTAGAGCAAGAGAGTAGACTAGAAAGAAATATAAAACAGACATTAAAAGCTTCTACAAATATATAAAAAGGAAAAGAGTAGCGTTGGTCCCTTAGATGATGAGACTGGGGAATTAATAATGGTAAACAATCATAGAGAATTTGAACAAGTATTTTGTATTTGTCTGAGACGACTAGAGAAAATTTACCAGAAAAACTAAAATGAATGAAGACTGACAAATCCCCTGGACCGGATGGTTTGCATCCTAGGGTCCTAAAAGAAGTGACCTCAAAGATAGTGGATGGTTGTGATCTTCCAAAATTCCCTAGATTCTGGAAAGGTCCCAGTGGATTGGAAAACCACAAATGTAACATCTCTAATCATAAAAGGAGGGACACAGAAAGGAAGGAACGATTGGCCAGTTAGACTAATAGCTGTCATTTGCACATAATTCAGGAAGCAGTGGTAGGACATTTAGAAAATGATAACACAATCGGGCAGAGTCAACAAGGTTTTATGAAAGTGAAATCGAGTTTGACAAATTTATTAGAATTATTTGTGAATGTAACAAGGAGGGTGGATAAAGTGAAAGTAGATGTAATGTATTTTGATTTCGAAAAGGGATTCGATTAAGTAACTCATAAAAGATACGGGCTCATGGAGTTGCAGCAATATATTAGCATGGATCGAGTATTGGCTATCAGGACACGGAGAGTCGGGACAAATGGAGCATGGCTGTTGGCAAACATGAACAGTGGAGTGCCGCAGAGACTAGTGCTGGGGCCTCAACTATTTACCATCTATATTAATGACTTGGATGAAAGGGCCGAGTGTATCTTCGACCTATTTATGGACGAAACAAAGATAGGTAGGGGTAGGTAAGAAAATGATGAGGATGACACGATGTGTCTCCTAGGAGAAATAGATAGGATACATAAGTGGGCAAAAATTGGCAGATGGGCTATAATAGGGGAAAATGTGAGCTTGTCCACTTTGGTGGGAAGAATAGAAAAGTAGAATATTATTTAAATGGAGAGATACTGCAGAACTCTATGGTGATCTGGGTGTCCTCGTACTTGAATCTCAAAAATAATAGCGTGCAAGTACAGCACATAATCGGGAAAGCAAACGGAATGTTGGCATTTATTGCAAGGGGAGTATAAAAGTAAGGAAGTCTTTCTACAGCTGTACCGAGCATTGGCGAGACTGCGCCTAGAAACCGTGTATCATTTTGGACTCTTTGCTTAAGGAGGGATATACTTGCATTGGAAGCAGTTCAGAGAAGGTTCACCAGGGTGATGCCTGGGAAGGAAAGTTTGAGGAGGTTGCGCCTATATTCATTGGAGTTTTGAAGAATGACAGGTGATCTTATTGAAGCATACAAGATTCTGAGGGGGCTTGACAGGGCGGATGCTGAGAGAATGTTTCCCCTCGTGGGGGAATCTAGAGCGAGGGGGCACAGTTTCAAAGTAAGGGGACTCCCATTTAAGAATGAGATGAGGAGGACGTTTTCTCTAGAGGGTGGTCAAACTTTGAAATTCTCTTCCCTAGAGAGCAGTGGGGATTGGGTCATTGAATATATTCTAGGCTGAATTGGACCGCTTTTTTTTCACCTACAAGGGAGGTACGCGTTTGTGGAACCGGTATGAAAGTGCAGTTCAGACCACAATCAGATCAGCTGTGATCTTGTTGAAAACCAGAGCAGATTCTAGGGGCTGAATGGCCTACTCCTGCCCCTAATTCTTATGATTCATGAGGGGATTTGCCTTTGAACACTTCGAATTCAACAAATCAGGCATGCGAAATTCGCCCCGGACGTTAATGGTGAATAGTGACACAAAAATGGAGGTATAACATCTGAATCCCGCCCGATATTCATTTGCATTTACTTCAATGGAAGTGAATAATGGGCAGGGCATAGAACAGACCGCAGATGCAATAGTAGATGGAATTTCATTCCCACCGTCAACACCACGATTCATAGATAATTGAGCAAGATTGTTTCAGTTCTTGTAGAGATACATATCTGAAGGGGATACAGCATAACATAGAACTACAAATCACCTACTGCGCTCGATGATTCTTTGCATCTCCTCACCTGAACAAATGACTCCTGCGTCGGTTGTCATGGGGCACGAACGTGGGCCAGCGATGTCAAATGGACACACCCACAGGTAAGGCTCTGTGCCATTGCAGTTGACATTGTCGCTCCACACCGGCCCAGTCCCTTCACCAAAGCGGCCACTACGAGTTGCTGATCGAACAAATCCACAACGCAGCTGTCTGAAGACAACCTCAGCATCTGGCAGACCCCAGTTGGAGTCGCAAATGGTTCCCCAAGTTCCATTAGCATAACCCTCAATTCTTCCAGAACATGGAACAGGACCATCGGCAAGTCTCAATTTGATATCGGCTGAAAATGATAGCATAATATCAAAATAAGGCATCGCAGAAGCACGGAATTGTTAGAGCGCAGAAGGAAGCCATTCGGCCCATCGTGTCTGGCCCGCTCTCCCAAAGAGCAATTCACTCAGTTCCATTTCTCCGCCTTCTCCCCGTAACCCTGCACATTCGTCCTTTTCAGATGACAGTCTAAGAACCTGCCTCCACCATACCCTCAGGCAGTGCATTCCAGACCTTAACCACTCGCTGTATGAAAATGTTTTTCCCCCCTGTCGCTTTTGCTTCTCTCACCAAATACTTCAAATCTGTGCCCTCTCGTTCTCGATCCCTTCATGACTGGAAAAGTTTCTCTCTATCTACTCTGTCCAGACCCCTCATGAATTTGTATACCTCTATCAAATCCCCTCTCAGCCTTCTCTTCTCCAAGGAAAGCAGTCCTAACTTCTCCAATCTATCTTCATACTGAAATTCCTCATCCCTGGAACCATTCTCGTGAATCTTTTCTGTACTCTCTCCAAAGCCCTCGCTTCTTTCCTAAAGTACAGCCCCAGAACTGGACACAATACTCCAGCTGAGGCCTAACTAGTGTCTGATACAAGTGCAACGTCACGACCTTGCTCTTGTACTCTATACCCCTATTAATAAAGCCCAGGATACTGTATGCTTTCTGAACCACTCTCTCAACTCATCCTGCTACCTTCAATGACTTATGCGCAGGCTCACCCAGGTCCCTGTGCTCCTTGCACCCCCGTTAGAATTGCACCCTTTATTTTATGCTGTCTCTCCATGTTCTTCCTGCTAAAATGAATCACTTCACATTTCTCCACATTGAACTTCATCTGCCACCTGTCTGCCCATTCTATGTCCTTTTGCAGTTCTACACTGCAAGTATGTGAAAGCAAACATTTGAAGCAATATTTACTCGAATTGCACTGTTTGCATCTTTTACAAATAGAACCTTTTAAAATATCTCACATACCTTACCATAAAGTATGATTTGCGCGTTTTTTTTTGGATTTCCCAGGCTCTACTTATATTGGAGAGCGCTGACCACCCTTAGTAAGATGAATAAGCATTCAGCTTTTCATTTGTGTTACATGCTGTTACATGTGGCATCGAATTTCCAGCACTGAAGTTACTCCTTCTGCGCTACCGGTATAAGTTATCGTTTATGCTTTGCATGAGCCTCGGTCCATCCATCTTTCTCTAACCATAGCTGGGTATCTTTCGGCCTCTGGTACCTATATAGCTTCCTCTTAAATCGACATATGCTATTCACTTCAAACATATGATAGAGAGTTAGACATTTTCGCCACTCTCCTGGGAAAGAGCTTTCTACAGAATTCGATATTAGATATATTAGTGACGATGTGATACAGATACCCCCACAATTTAGCTATCTCACATTCCCGCCCGAGCCGTGTAACCCTGCATGCTTTTTCTTCTCTCTTCCAATTCCCTATTGAAAGCCACGATTGAATCTGCCTTCACTGCAGTCTGAAGTACTGCATTCAAGATCCCAACCACAGGCCTGGCGGCATAAAAGAAGCTTTACCTCATGCCGCCTTTGACTGTTTTGCTAATCACGTTAAATTTGGGTCTTCTGATTCTCCACCCTGCCTCCAATGGGAACAGTTTCTCCCTATCTACACTGTCTAGACTACTCCCCACCCCCCAACCTCCCCGCCCCCCCCCCATGATTTTGAACGCCTCTATCAAATCAACTCTCAAACTTCTCTTCTCCAAGCAGAACAAGCCGACCTTCTCCAATCTGTCCACTCAATTGAAGCCGCTCATCCCTGGAAGAGCACTTGTCAATCTTTCCTCGGCTCTCTCGAAAGCCTTCACATCAGTCCGAAAGTTTGGTGTCCAGAATTGGACACAATTCTCCAGCTGAGGCCGGATTAGGGTTGTATAAAGTTTCATCGTTAGTCCCTTGTTTTTTGTGCCTTTATTTATAAAGCCCGGGATCCCGTCTGCTTTTTCAACCCCAATCACAATCTGCCCTGCCACCTTCAACGATTTGTGTAGATGTTATCCCCCACAATTCTTTTTTTTTTTGTTTATTGACGCCCAAACTCTCTTTTGCGCTAAATATTTAGAAAGCTCCGCACTTACCGATCACAGTTATTTTCAGAGGTTCACTGTGGGATGAGTTATAAAGCTGACCCGAAGTCTTCATTTCATAGCGACAAGTGTAATCGCCCTCATCCTTTTTACCCTCAGTCATGACTTCAAATATTGCAGGGCTATCCTGCACAACAGCCGGCTTGGAACTAATGCAGTTCTTCCCATTATCCTTGAACAAGTAATACGTGATCACCGAGAAGTACTGCGGTGCTCTGCATTGCAGTCGAATGAGCTGACCCGGAAGGAAATGTGGGGGGATCTTGACGGAAAAAATCACTGGCTCCGGTGGTTCATCTACAAAGTGAGAAGATGACATTTACGTGTTCATGCGTGCATCAGGTAACGTGCAATGATGCTTGTGTTATACGACTGATTTGCATATTTAAATGCCACGAGCATGGATCTGGGAAGGGAAAACGAAATCGTTTGATCCACTGTCGCCTTCATACTGATGCCATTGACTCATTCCTGCACGATTATTTCTCATTCATTTATTGTCTATCATGAACTGCTCTTGCGAAGTTGGTGCTGAACCGCCCTCTTGACCTTTGAGGGGCTTCTTGACCCCCACTCCCCTCCCCCACTCCCCTCCCCAACTTCCCTCCCGCACTCCCCTCCCCCACTCCCCTCCCGCACTCCCCTCCCCCACTCCCCTCCCCCACTCTCCTCCTCCACTCTCCTCCCCACTCTCCTCCCAAACTCTCCTCCCCCACTCCCCTCACCTAATCCCCTACCCCACTCCAATACGCCACTCCCCTACTCCACTCCCCTACTGCGCTCCACTCCCCCACACCCCTCCTCAACTCCCCTCCCTCACTCCCCTAACCCACTACCCTCTCCAACACTTCTCCCCCACTCCCCTCACCCACTCCCCTCCCCATTCCCCTCCCCCACTCCCCTCCCCCACTCCCCCACTCCCCCACTCCCCTCCCACACTAACCTCCCCCACATTCCTCCCCACTGTCCTCCCCCACTCCCCTACCCCAAATCCCCTACCCCAAATCCCCTACCCCAAATCCCCGACTCAAATCCCCTCCCCCAAATCCCCTACACCAAATCCCTACCCCCAAATCCCCTCCCCCAAATCCCCTCCCCCACTCCACTCGCATACCGCACTCCCCTCCACAACTCCCCTACCCGACTCCCCGAACCAGCCCCCCGTCAACACACCCCTACCACACTCCCCTGCCCCACTAACCTCCCCCACACTTACCTCCCCACACTCCCCCCCACACTCCTCCACCCAGTCCTCCCCACTACCCTCCTCCACACCCCTCCCCCACTCCCCTACCCCAAATCCCCTTCCACAAATCCCCTACCCCAAATCCCCTCCCCAAATCCCCTCCCCCAAATCCCCGCCCCCACTCCATTCACATACCGCACTCCCCTCCACAACTCCCCTACCCGACTCCCCTACCCAACCCCCTGTCACCACACCCCTAGCACACTCCCCTCCCCCACTCCACTACCCGACTCCCATACCCCACACCCCTACCCCACTCCCCGACCCCACTCCCCGACTGCACTCCACGACCCCACTCCATGACCGCACCCACCCGACCCCACTCACCCGACCCCACTCACCCGATCACACTCCGCGACCCCACTCCCCGACCCCACTGACCCGACCACACTCACCGGACCCCACTCACCGGACCCCACTCACCCGATCCCACTCACCCGACACCACTCACCCGACACCACTCACCCGACCCCACTCCCCACCCCCACACCCCAACCCCACTCCCCACCCCCATGCCCCTCCCCTAGTCCCCTCCCCCACACCTCTACCCCACTCTCCTCACCTCTCCTCTCCGCAACACCCCTCCCCCACTCCCCTCCCCCACTCCCCTCCCCCCGTCCCCACACCCCCTACCACACTCCCCTCCCCCACCCCGCTCCCCCACCCCGCTCCCCCACACTAACCTCCCCCACACTCCTCCCCACACTCCTCCGCACACTCCTCCCCCACTCCCCTCCCCCACTGCCCTCCCCCACTCCCCTCCCCCAAATTCCGTACCCCAAATTCTGTACCCCAAATCCCCTACCCCAAATCCCCTACTCCAAATCCCCTCCCCTAAATCCCCTCCCACACACCACTCGCATACCGCACTCCCCTCCACAACTCCCCTACCCGACTCCCCTACCCAACCCCCCGTCAATACACCCCAACCACACTCCCCTCCCTCACTCCCCTCCCCCACTCCCCTACCCCACTCCCCTACCCCACTCCCAGACCCCAATTCCCAACTCCACTCCCCTACTCCACTCTGCACTCCACTCCCCTACTCCACTCCTCTCCCCCACACCCATCCTCAACTCCCCTCCCTAACTCCCCTCCCTAACACCCCTCCACAACTCCCCTCCCTCCCTACCCTAACCCACTACCCTCCCCATTTCTCTAACCCCCGACCCTCCCCAACTCCACTCCCCCACTCCCCTCCCCCACTCCCCTCCCACCCTAACCTCCCACACTAACCTCCCCCACACTCCTCCCCACACTCCTCCCCACACTCCTCCCCAAAGTGCTCCCCAAACCCCAACCCCAAATCCCTGACCCCAAATCCCTTCCCCCAAATCCACTCCCCCAAATCCCCTTCCCCAAATAACCTCCCCCACTCCACCCGTATACCGCACTCCCCTCCACAACTCCCCTACCCGACTCCCCTACCCAACCCCCGTCACCACACCCCTACCACACTCCCCTCCCCCACTCCGCTCCCCCACCCCCTCCCACACTAACCTCCCACACACTCCTCCCCACACTCCTCCGCACACTCCTCCCCCACTACCCTCCCCCACTGCCCTCCCCCACTCCCCTCCCCCAAATTCCGTACCCCAAATTCCGTACCCCAAATCCCCTCCCCCAAATCCCCTCCCCCACTCCACTCGCATACCGCACTCCCCTCCACAACTGACCTACCCGACTCCCCTACCCAACCCCCCGTCAATACACCCCTACCACACTCCCCTCCCCCACTTCCCTCCCCAACTCCCCTACCCCACTCCCCTCCCCAACTCCCCTCCCTCCCTCCCCTAACCCACTACCCTCCCCCATTTCCCTAATCCACTACCCTCCCCAACTCCCCGCCCCAACTCCCCTCCCCCACTCCCCTCCCCCACTCCCCTCCCACACTAACCTCCCACACTAACCTCCCCCACACTCCTCCCCACACTCCTCCCCACACTCCTCCCCCACTCCCCTCCCCCACTCCCCTCCCCCAAATCCAGTACCCCAAATCCTCTACCCCAAATCCTCTACCCCAAATCCCCTACCCCATATCCCCTCCCCCACTCCACTCACATACCGCACTCACCTCCACAACTCCCCTACCCGACTCCCCTACCCAACCCCCCGTCAGTACACCCCTACCACACTCCCCTCCCCCACTCTCCTCCCCCACTCCCCTACCCCACTCCGCTACCCCACTCCCAGACACCACTCCCCTACTCCACTCCCCTACTCCACTCTGCACTCTTCTCCCCTACACCACTCCACTCCCCCACACCCCTCCTCAACTCCCCTCCCTTACTCCACTCCACTCCCCCACACCCCTCCTCAACTCCCCTCCCTAACACCCCTCCCTAACTCCCCTCCCAACTCCCCTCCCTCACTCCCCTCCCCCACTCCCCTCCCCCACTCCCCTCCCCAATCCCCTCCCCCACTCCCCTCTCCCTCTCCCCTCCCACACTAACCTCCCACACTAACCTCCCCCACACTCCACCCCACACTCCTACCCACACTCCTCCCCAAAGTCCTCCCGCACTCCCCTACACCAGGTCCCCTACCCCAAATCCCTTCCCCCAAATCCCCTCCACCAAATCCCCTCCCCCAAATCCCCTCCCCCACTCCACCCGCATACCGCACTCCCCTCCACAACTCCCCTTCACAACTCCCCTACCCGACTCCCCTACCCAACCCCCGTCACCGCACCCCCTACAACACTCCCCTCCCCCACTCCCCTCCCCCACTCCCCTACCCCACTCCCCTACTCCACTCCCCGACTCCACTCTACACTCTACTCCCATACTCCACTCCACTCCCCCACACCCCTCCTCAACAACCCTCCCTAACTCCCCTCCCTAACACCCCTCCCCAACTCCCCTCCCTCCCTCCCCTAACCCACTACACTCCCCCAATTCCCTAACCCACTACCCTCCCCAGCTCCCCTCCCCCTCTCCCCTCCCCCACTCCCCTCCCCCACTCCGCTCCCACCCTAACCTACCACACTAACCTCCCCCACACTAACCTCCCCCACACTCCTCCCCACACTCCTCCCCAAAGTCCTCCCCCACTCCCCTACCCCAAGTCCCCTGCCCCAAATCACTTCCCCCAAATCCACTCCCCCAAATCCCCTCCCCCAAATAACCTCCCCCACTCCACCCGCATACCGCACTGCCCTCCACAACTCCCCTACCCTACTCCCCTACCCAACGCCCCATCACCACACCCCCTACCACACTCCCCTCCCCCACTCCGCTCTCCCACTCCCCTCCCACACTAACCTCCCCCACACTCCTCCCCCACTCCCCTCCCCCACTCCCCTCCCCCACTCCCCTCCCCCAAATTCCGTACCCCAAATCCCCTACCCCAAATCCCCTACCCCAAATCCCCTCCCCCAAATCCCCTCCCCCACTCCACTATAAACCGCACGCCCCTCCACAACTCCCCTACCCGACTCCCCTACCCAACCCCCCGTCACTACACCCCTACCACACTCCCCTCCCCCACTCCCCTACCCCACTCCCAGACCCCACTCCCCTTCTCCACTCCCCGACTCAACTCTGAACTCCACTCCCCTACTCTACTCCAATCCCCAACATCCCACCTCAACTCCCGTCCCTAACTCCCCTCCCTAACGCCCCTCCCAAACTCCCCTCCCTCAGTCCCCTAACCCACTACCCTCCCCCATTTCCCTAACCCACTACCCTCCCCTCCCCCACTCCCCTCCCACACTAACCTCCCCCACACTCCTCCCCACACTCCTCCCCACTCTCCTCCCCAAAGTCCTCCCCCACTCCCCTACCCCAGGTCCCCTACCCCAAATCCCTTCCCCCAAATCCCCTCCCCCAAATACCCTCCCCCAAATACCATCCCCCACTCCACCCGCATACCGCACTCCCCTCCACAACTCCCCTACCCGACTCCCCTACACAACCGTCCGTCACCACAACCCCTACCACACTCCCCTCCCCCACTCCCCTCCCCCTCTCCCCTCCCACACTAACCTCCTCCACACTCCTCCCCACACTCCTCCGCACACTCCTCCCCCACTCCCCTCCCCCACTCCCCTCCCCCACACCCCTACCCCAAATTCCGTACCCCGAATTCCGTACCCCAAATCCCCTACCCCAAATCCCCTCCCCCACTCCCCTCCACAACTCCCCTACCCGACTCCCCTACCCAACCCCCCGTCACCACACCCCTACCACACTCCCCTCCCCCACTCCCCTCCCCCCCTCCCCGACCCCACTCCCTGACCCCACACCCCGACCCCACTCCCCGACCCCACTCCCCGACCCCACTCCCCGACCCCACTCACCCGAACCCACTCCCCGACCCCACTCACCCGACCCCACTCACCCGACCCCACTCACCCGACACCACTCACCCGACCCCACTCACCCTACCCCACTCCCCAAACCTCATCCCACTTCCCAACCCCACTCCCCAACACCACTCCGCACGACCATGCCCCTCCGCTAATCCCCTCTCCTAATCCCCTCCCCCACTCCTCTACCCCTCTCTCCTCAGCCCTCCTCTAACCCACTCTCCTCACCTCTCCTCTCCGAAACACCCCTCCCCAATTCCCCTCCCACACTCCCCTCCCCATCTCCCCTCCCCAAACCACTCCCCCACTCCACACCCCCACTCCACTCCCCCACTCCACACCCCCTCTCCCCTCCCCCACTCCCCTTCCCCACTCCCCTCCCCAAATCCCCTCCCCCAAATCCCCTCCCCCAAATCCCCTCGCCCAAATCCCATACCCCAAATCCCCTCCCCCACTCGCCTACTGCTCTCCCCTCCACAAACCCCCTCCACAACTTCCTTACCCGACTCCCCTACCCAACCCTCCGTCACCACTCCCCTACCACACTCCCCTACCACACTCCCCTACCACACTCCTCCACCCCACTCTCCTCCCCTCTCCTCTCCGCAACACCCCTCCCCACTCCTCTCCCCCACTCCCCTCCCACACTCCCCTCCCACACACTCCTCCCCACAGTCCTCCCCCAGTCCCCTACCCCAAATCCCCTACCACAAATCCCCTCCCCCAAATCCCCGACCCCAAATCCCTACCCCCAAATGCCCTCCCACAAATCCCCTCCCCCAATTCCCCTCCCCCACTCCACTCGTATACTGCACTCCCCTCCACAACTCCCCTACCCGACTCCCCTACCCAACTCCCCGTCACCACACCCCAACCACACACCCCTCCCCCACTCCCCTCCACCACTCCCCTCCACCACTCCCCTCCCCCACTAACCTCCCCCACACTAACCTCCCCACATTCCTCCCCCACTACCCTCCCCCACTACCCTCACCCACTCCCCTCCCCCACACCCCTCCCCCACACCCCTAACCCACATCCCCTACCCCAAATCCCCTTCCCCAAATCCCCTACCCCAAATCACCTCCCCCACTCCACTCGCATACCGCACTCCCCTCCACAACTCCCCTACCCGACTCCCCTACCCAACTCCCCGTCATCACACCCCTACCACACTCCCCTCCCCCACTCCCCTATCCCACTCCCCGACCACACTCCCCGACCCCACTCCCCGACCCCACTCACCCGACCCCACTCACCGGACCCCACTCACCGGACCCCACTCACCCGATCCCACTCACCCGACACCACTCACCCGACCCCACTCACCCGACCCCACACCCCAACCCCACTCCCCACCCCCATGCCCCTCCACTAATCCCCTCCCCCACTCCTCTACCCCACTCTCCTCCCCCACTCCTCTCTGCAACACCCCTCCCCCACTCCTCTCCACCAATCCCCTCCCCCACTCCCCTCCCCCAATCCCCTCCCTCACTCCCCTCCCCCAAACCCCCTCCCCCACTCCCCTCCCCCAAATCCCCTGCCCCAATTCCCCTACCGCACTCCCATCCTCCCCTCCCCTCCCCCACTCCCCTCCCCCACTCCCCTCCCCCTCTCCCCTCCCCCACTCTCCTCCCCCACTCCCCTCATCCACTCCCCTACCCCACACCTCTACCCCACTCCCCTGCCCCACTCCCCTACTCAACTCCCCTGCACCACTCCCCTACTCCACTCCACTCCCTCACACCCCTCCTCAACTCCCCTCCCTAACTCCCCTCCCCAACTCCCCTCCCTCACTCCCCTAAACCACTACCCTCCCCCATTTCCCTAACCCACTACCCTCCCCAACTCCCCTCCCCCACTCCCCTCCCCCACTCCCCTCCCCCACTCCCCTCCCACACTAACCTCCCACACTAACCTCCCCCAAACTCCTCCCCACACTCCTCCCCACACTCCTCCCCAAAGTCCTCCCCCACTCCCCTACCCCAGGTCCCCTACCCCAAATCCCTTCACCCAAATCCCCTCCCCCAAATCCCCTCCCCCAAATCCCCTCCCCCACTACACCCGCATACTGCACTCCCTTCCACAAATCCCCCACCCGACTCCCCTACCCAACCCCCCGTCACCACACCCCCTACCACACTCCCCTCCCCCACTCCGCTCCCCCACTCCCCTCCCACACTAACCTCCCCCACACTCCTCCCCACACTCCTCCGCACACTCCTCCCCCACTCCCCTCCCCACTCCCCTCCCCCACTTCCCTACCCCAAATTCCGTAACCCAAATCCCCTCCCCAAATCCCCTCCCCCACTCCACTCGCTGACCGCAGTCCCCTCCACAACTCCCTTACCCGACTCCTCTACCCAACCCCCCGTCACCACACCCCTACCACACTCCCCTACCCCACTCCCCTCCCCCACTCCCCTCCCCCACTCCCCTCCCCCACTCGCTTACCTCACTCCCCTCCCCCACTCCCCTAACCCACATCCGTACTCCACTCCCCGACCCCACTCCCTGACCCCACAACCTCACCTCACTTACCGACCCACTCACCGACCCACTCACCCGACCCCACTCACACGACCCCACTCACCCTACCCCACTCCCCACTCCCCATCCCACTCCCCAACCCCACTCCCCCACTCCTCTACCCCACCCCCATGCCCCTCCCCTAATCCCCTCCCCTAATGCACTCCCCCACTCCTCTACCCCACTGTCCTCCCCTCTCCTCTACTCCACTCTCCTCACCTCTCCTCTCCGCAACACCCCTCCCCCATTCCCCTCCCCCACTCCCTTCCCCTCTCCCCTCCCCAAACCACTCCCCCACTCCACACCCCCACTCCACTCCCCCACTCCTCACCACCTCTCCCCTCCCCATTCCCCTCCCCCACTCCTCTCCCCCACTCCCCTCCCACACTAACCACCAACACACTCCGCCCCACTCCCCTCCCCCACTCCCCACCACCACTGCCCTCTCCAAATCCCCTCCCCCAAATCCCCTCCCCCAAATCCCCTACCCCAAATCCCCTCCCCCACTCGCCTACTGCTCTCCTCTCCACAACCCCCCTCCACAACTCCCATACCTGACTCCCCTACCCAACCCCCCGTCACCACTCCCTCATCAACTCCCCTCCCTCACTCCCCTACCCCTCTCCCCGACCCCTCTCCCCGACCCCTCTCCCCGACCCCACTCCACGACCCCAAACCCCGACCCCACTCCCCGACCCCCCTCCCCCATGCCCCTCCCCTAATCCCCTCCCCCACGCCCCTCCCTTAATCCCCTCCCCCACTCCTCTACCCCAATCCTCTCCCCTCTCCTCTCCGCAACACCCCTCCCCCACTCCTCTCCCCCACTCCTCTCCCACAGTCCCCTCCCCCACTCCCCTCCCCCAAATCCCCTCCCCCAAATCCCCTACCCCAAATCCCCTACCCCAAATCCCCTACCCCAAATCCCCTCCCCCACTCGCCTACTGCCCTCCCCTCCACAACCCCCCCACAACTCCCCGACCCGACACCCCTACCCGACTCCCCTACCCAAGCCCCCGTTACCACTCCCCCACCACACTCCCCTATCACACTCCCCTACCACACTCCCCTCCCCCACTCCGCTCCCCAACTACGCTCTCCCCACTCCCCTACCGAACTCCCTGGCAACACACCCCTACCCCACTCCCCTACCTCACACTCCTCCCCGCTCCCCTTCCCTTCACCTCCTCACTGCCCTCCACTACCCAACTCCCCTACCCCAGACACATCTCCCACTCCACTCCCCCACTCCCTTCCCTCCACCTCCTCACTGCGCTCCCCTCCCTCACTCCCCGTCCCCACTCCCCAACCCCACTCCCCGACCCCACTCCCCGACCCCACAACCCGACCCCACTCCCCCACGCCCGTCCCCCACGCCCTCCCCTAATCCCCTCCCCCACTCCTCTACCCCACTCTCCTCCCCTCTCCTCTCCACAACACCCCTCCCCCACTCCTCTCCCCCACTCCTCTCCCACACTTCCCGCCCCGCCTCAACTCCCCTGCCTCAACTCCCCAGCCTCAACTCCCCTCCTCAACTCCCCTGCATCACGCCCCTCCCCACTCCCCTCCCCACTCCCCTCCCCACTCCCCTCCCCACTCCCCTCCCCCACTCCCCTCCCCCACTCCCAGGTTCCCACTCCCCTCCCCCACTCCCCTCCCCCACTCCACTCCACCACAACACCCCTCCCAAACTCCTCACCTCACTCCCTGCCTCAACTCCCCTCCCCCACCCCCCTACTCCACACCCCTACCCCACTCCCCTCCCCAACTCTCCTCCCCCACTCCCCTCACCTAATCCCATACCCCACTCCCCTACTCCTCCACCCCTCCCCCACTCCCCTCCTCAACTCCCCTTCCTCACTCCCATCCCCCACTCCACTCCCTCACTCCCCTCCCCCACTCCCCTACCACATTAACCTCCCCCACACCCCTCCTCACACCCCTCCCCACTCCCCTCCCCCACTCCCCTCCCCCACTCCCCTCATCACTCCCCTCCCCCACTCCCCTCCCTAACTCCCCTCCCCAAATCCCCTACCCCAAAACCCCTACCGCACTCCCCTCCCCCACTCCCCTCCCCCACTCAGCTCCCCAACTCGCCTCCCCCACTCGCCTCCCACACTCCCCTATCCCACCCCCTCCCCCAGTCCCCTCCCATCCACCACTCCGATTCCCTGCACCACCTCACTGCCCTCCCCTACCACACACCTATCCCCCACTACGCTACCTCACTCACCTACCCCACTTCCCTACCCCGCTCCACTCCCCCACTCCTCTCCCCCAGTCCCCACCCCCACTCCCCTCCCCCACTCCCCTACCCCAAATCCCCTACCCCAAATCCCCTCCCCCACTCGCCTACTGCTCTCCCCTCCACAACCCCCCTCCACAACTCCCCTACCCGACTCCCCTACCCAAACCCACGTCACCAAACCCCTACCACACTCCCCTACCACACTCCCCTACCACACTCCCCTCCCCCACTCCGCTCCCGCACTCCGCTCTCCCACTCCCCGACCTAACTCCCCGGCATCACACCCCTTCCCCACTCCCCTACCCCACTCCCCTACTCTACACCCCTACCCCACTCCGCTCCCCCACTCTCCTACCCCACACTCCTCCCTGCTCCCCTTCCCTCCACCTCCTCACTGCCCTCCACTACCCAACTCCCCTACCCCAGACACCTCTCCCACTCCACTCCCCCACTCCCCTTCCCTCCACCTCCTCACTGCGCTCCCCTCCCTCACTCCCCGACCCCACTCCCCTGCATCACACCCCTACCCCACTCCCCTAACCCACTCCGCTCCCCAACTATCCGAACCCACACTCCTCCCCCACTCCCCTTCCCTCCACGACCTCATTGCCCTCCACTACACAACTCCCCTACCCCAGACACCTCCCCCACTCCACACCCCGACTCCCCTTCCCTCCACCTCCTCACTGCTCTCCCCTCCCCCACTCCCCGACCCCACTCCCCACAGCCCTCCCCCCGACCCCTCTCCCCGACCCCACTCCCCGTACCCCCTCCCCCACGCCCCTCCCCTAATCTCCTCCCCCACGCCCCTCCCCTAATCCCCTCCCCACTCCTCTACCCCACTCTTCTCCCCTCTCCTCTCCGCAACACCCCTCCCCAATCCACTCCCCCACTCCTCTCCCCCACTCCTCTCCCCCACTCCTCTCCTCCACTCCCCTCCCCCACTCCCCTCCCCCACTCCCCTCCCCCAAATCCCCTCCCCCAAATCCCCTACCCCAAATCCCCACCCCAAATCCCCTCCCCCAAATCCCATCCCCCACTCGCCTACTGCTCTCCCCTCCACAAACCCCCTCCACAACTCCCCGACCCGACTCCCCTACCCGACTCCCTTACCCAAACCCCCGTCACAACTCCCCTATCACACTCCCCTACCACACTCCCCTACCACACTCCCCTACCCCACTCCGCTCCCCAACTCCCCTCTCCCACTCCCCTACCCCACTCCGCTCCCCAACTCTCCTACACTACACTCCTCCCCGCTCCCCTTCCCTCCAACTCCTCACTGCCCTCCACTACCCAACTCCCCTACCCCAGACACATCTCCCACCCTACTCTCCCACTCCCCTTCCCTCCACCTCCTCACTGCGCTCCCCTCCCTCACTCCCCGTCCCCCACTCCCCGACCCCACTCCCCTACCCCAATCACATACCCCACAACCCGACCCCACTCCCCCACGCCCGTCCCCCACGCCCTCCCCTAACCCCCTACCCCACTCCTCTACCCCACTCTCCTCCCCTCTCGTCTCCGCAACACCCCTCCCCCACTCCTCTGCCCCACTCCTCTCCCCCACTCCTCTCACACACTCCCCTCCACGCCTCAACTCCCCTGCCTCAACTCCCCTGCCTCAACTCCCCTCCTCAACTCCCCTGCATCACGCCCCTCCCCACTCCCCTCCCCACTCCCCTCCCCACACCCCTCCCCCACTCCCCTCCCCCACTCCCCTCCCCACTCTCATTCCCCGTTCCTCTCCCCCACAACCCTCCCCCACTCCCCTCCCCCACTCCCCTCCCCACTCCCAGGTTCCCACTCCCCTCCCCCACTCCCCTCCCCACTCCCCTCCCCCACTCCACTCCACCACAACACCCCTCCCAAACTCCTCACCTCACTCCCTGCCTCAACTCCCCTCCCTAACCCCCCTACTTCACACCCCTACCCCACTCCCCTCCCCAACTCTCCTCCCTCACTCCCCTCACCTAATCCCATACACCACTCCCCTACTCCACCACCCCTCCCCCACTCCCCTCCTCAACTCCCCTTCCTCACTCCCCTCCCCCACTCCACTCCCTCACTCCCCTCCCCCACTCCCCTCCCTCACTGCCCTAACCCTCTACCCTCCCCAACCCTCCTCCCATACTCCCCGCCCCCACTCCCCTCCGCCAATCCCCTCCCCCACTCCCCTACCACACTAACCTCCCCCACACCCTTCCTCACACCCCTCCCCACTCCCCTCCCCCACTCCCCTCCCCCACTCCCCTAATCACTCCCCTCCCCCACTCCCCTCCCCCACTCCCCTCCCCAAATCCCCTACCCCAAAACCCCTACCGCACTCCCCTCCCCCACTCCCCTCCCCCACTCAGCTCCCCAACTCGCCTCCCCCACTCGCCTCCCCCACTCCCCTACCCCACCCCCTCCCCCACTCCCCTCCCGTCCACCACTCCGATTCCCTGCACCACCTCACTGCCCTCCCCTACCACACACCTATCCCCCACTACGCTCCATCACTCACCTACCCCACTTCCCTACCCCGCTCCACTCCCCCACTCCTCTCCCCCAGTCCCCTCCCCCACTCCCCTCCCACACTCCCCTACCCCAAATACCCTCCCCCAAATCCCCTCCCCCAAATCCCCTACCCCAAATCCCCTCCCCCACTCGCCTACTGCTCTCCCCTCCATATCCCCCCTCCACAACTCCCCTACCCGAATCCCCTACCCAAACCCACGTCACCACACCCCTACCACACTCCCCTACCACACTCCCCTACCACACTCCCCTCCCCCACTCCGCTCCCCCACTCCGCTCTCCCACCTCTCCCCTACCAAACTCCACGGCATCACACCCCTTCCCCACTCCCCTACCCCACTCCCCTACTCTACACCCCTACCCCACTCCGCTCCCCAACTTTCCTAACCCACCCTCCTCCCCCGCTCCCCTTCCCTCCACCACCTCACTGCCCTCCACTACACAAATCCCCTACCCCAGACACCTCCCCCACTCCACACCCCCACTCCCCTTCCCTCCACCTCCTCACTGCTCTCCCCTCCCCCACTCCCCGACCCCACTCCCCCACCCCTCTCCCCGACCCCTCTCCCCGACCCCACTCCCCGTACCCCCTCCCCACGCCCCTCCCCTAATCCCCTCCCCCACTCCTCTACCCCACTTTTCTCCCCTCTCCTCTCCGCAACACCCCTCCCCCAATCCACTCCCCCACTCCTCTCCCCCACTCCTCTCCCCCACTCCCCTTCCCCACTCCCCTCCCCCACTCCCCTCCCCCAAATCCCCTCCCCCAAATCCCCTACCCCAAATCCCCTACCCCAAATCCCCACCCCAAATCCCCTCCCCCAAATCCCCTCCCCCACTCGCCTACTGCTCTCCCCTCCACAAACCCCCTCCACAACTCCCCGACCCGACTCCCCTACCCGACTCCCTTACCCAAACCCCCGTCACCACTCCCCTACCACACTCCCCTACCACACTCCCCTACCACACTCCCCTCCCCCACTCCGCTCCCCAACTCCGCTCTCCCACACCCCTACCCCACTCCCCTACCCCACTCCCTTCCCTCCACCTCCTCACTGCCCTCCACTACCCAACTCCCCTATCCCAGACACCTCTCCCACTCCACACCCCCACTCCCCTTCCCTCCACCTCCTCAGTGCACTCCCCTCCCTCACTCCCCGACCCCACTCCCCGACCCCACTCCCCGACCTCACTCCCCGACCCCACAACCCGATCCCCACAACCCGACCCCACTCCCCCACGCCCGTCCCCCACGCCTTCCCCTAATCCCCACCCCCACTCCTCTACCCCACTCTCCTCCCCTCTCCTCTCCGCACACCTCTCCCCCACTCCTCTGCCCCACACCTCTCCCCCACTCCTGTCCCATACTCCCCTGCCCGCCTCAACTCCCCTGCCTCAACTCCCCTGCCTCAACTCCCCTCCTCAACCCCCCTGCCTCAACTCCCCTCCTCAACTCCCCTGCATCACTCCCCTCCCCCACTCCCCTCCCCACTCCCATTCCCATTCCACTCCCGCACAACCCTCCCCCACTCCCCTCCCCCACTCCCAGGTTCCCACTCCCTTCCCCCACTCCCCTCCCCCACTCCCCTCCCCCACTCCCCTCCACCACAGCACCCCTCCCCCACTCCTCACCTCACTCCCTGCCTCAATTCCCCTCCCCCACTCCCCTACTCCACACCCCTACCCACTCCCCTCCCCAACTCTCCTCCCCCACTCCCCTCACATATTCCCATACCCCACTCCCCTACTCCACCCCCCTACCCCACTCCTTCTCCTCAACTCCCCTTCCTCACTCCCCTCCCCAACTCCCCTCCCTCACTCCCCTCCCCCACTCCCCTCCCTCACCCCCTAAACCTCTACCCTCCCCAACTCTCCTCCCATACTCCCCTCCCCCACTCCCCACCCCCACTCCCCTCCCCACTCCCCTACCACACTCCCCTACCACACTAACCTCCCCCACACCCCTCCCCTCTCCCCTCCCCCACTCCCCTCCCCCACTCCCCTCATCATTTCCCTCCCCCACTCCCTCCCCAAATCCCCTACCCCAAAACCACTACCGCACTCCCCTCCCCCCTCCCCGCCCCCACTCGCCTACCCCACTCGCTTCCCCCACTCCCCTACCCCACACCTCCCCCACTCCCCTCCCGTCCACCACTCCGATTCCCTGCACCACCTCACTGCCCTCCCCTACCACACACCTATCCACCACTACGCTCCCTCACTCAGCTAGCCAACTTCCCTATCCCACTCCACTCCCCCACTCCTCTCCCACACTCACCTCCCCCACTCCCCTCCCCCACTCCCTCCCCACTCCACTCCCCCAAATCCCCTACCCCAAATCCCCCACCCCCAAATCCCCGACCCCAAATCCCCTCCCCCAAATCCCCTCCCCCACTCGCCTACTGCTCTCCCCTGCACAACAACCCTCCACAACTCCCCTACCCGACTCCCCTACCCAAACCCACGTCACCACACCCCTACCACACTCCCCTACCACACTCCCCTACCACACTCCCCTACCACACTCCCCTCCCCAACTCTGCTCCCCCACTCCGCTCTCCCACTCCCCTACCAAACTCCCCGGCACCACACCCCTACCCCACTCCCATACCCCACTCCCCTACCCCACTCCCCTACCCCACTCCCCTACCTCACTCCCCTACCCCACTCCGCTCCCCCAACTCTCCTACCCAACACTCCTCCCCGCTCCCTTCCCTCCACCTCCTCACTGCCCTCCACTACCCAACTCCCCTACCCCAGGCACCTCTCCCACTCCACTCCCCCCAATCCCCTTCCCTCCACCTCCTCACTGCGCTGCCCTCCTCACTCCCCGACACGACTCCCCGACCCCACTCCCCGACCCACTCGCCGACCCACTCCCCGTCCCCACACCCCGACCCACTCCCCGACCCCACAACCCGACCCCACTCCCCCACGCCCGTCCCCCACGCCGTCCCCTAATCCCCTCCCCCACTCCTCTACCCCACTCCTCTCCCCACTCCTCTCCTCACTCCTCTCCCCACACTCCTCTCCCCGCCTCAACTCCCTGCCTCAACTCCCCTCCTCAACTCCCCTGCATCACGCCTCTCCCCACTCCCCTCCCCACTCCCCTCCCCACTCCCCTCCCCCACACCCCTCCCCCACTCCCCTCCTCCACTCCCCTCCCCCACTCCCCTCCCAACTCCCATTCCCCCCCACAACCCTCCCCCACTCCCCTCCCCCACTCCCTCCCCCACTCCCAGTTTCCCACTCCCCTCCCCAATCCCCTCCCCCACTCCCCTCCCCCACTCCCCTCCAGCACAACACCCCTCCCCCACTCCTCACCTCAATCCCTGCCTCAACTCCCCTCCCCCCACTCCGCTACCCACTCCCCTACCCCACCCCCCTCCCCAGCTCTCCTCGCCCGCTCCCCTCACCTAATCCCATACCCCACTGCCCTACTCCACCCCTCTCCCCCACTCCCCTCCTCCACTCCCCTCCCCCACTCCCCTCCCAACTCCCTCTCTTCCCCATTCCCTCCCCCACAACCCTCCCCCACTCCCCTCCCCCACTCCCAGTTTCCCACTCCCCTCCCCAATCCCCTCCCCCACTCCCCTCCCCCACTCCCCTCCAGCACAACACCCCTCCCCCCACTCCTCACCTCAATCCCTGCCTCAACTCCCCTCCCCCACTCCGCTACCCACTCCCCTACCTCACCCCCCTCCCCAGCTCTCCTCGCCCGCTCCCCTCACCTAATCCCATACCCCACTGCCCTACTCCACCCCTCTCCCCCACTCCCTCCTCAGCTCCCCTTCCTCACTCCCCTCCCCCACTCCCCTCCCTCTCTCCCCTCCCCCACTCCGCTCCCTCACTCCCTAACCCTCTACCCTCCCCAACTCTCCTCCCATACTCCCCTCCCCCACTCCCGTCCCCCACTCCCCATCACACTAACCTCCCCCACACCCCTACCCACTCCCCTGCCCACTCCCCTCCCCCACTCCCCTCCCGCACTCCCTTCCCCAAATCCCCTACGCCAAAACCCCTACCGCACACCCCTCCCCCACTCCTCTCCCCACTCCCCTCCCCACTCCCCTCCCCCACACCCCTCCCCCACTCCCCTCCTCCACCCCCCTCCCCCACTCCTCTCCCAACTCCCATTCCCCATTCCCCCCCCACAACCCTCCCCCACTCCCCTCCCCCACTCCCCTCCCCCACTCCCTGGTTCCCACTCCCCTCCCCAATCCCCTCCCCCACTCCCCTCCCCCCCTCCCCTCCAGCACAACACCCCTCCCCCACTCCTCACCTCAATCCCTGCCTCAACTCCCCTCCCCCACTCCGCTACCCGCTCCCCTACCCGACCCCCCTCCCCAGCTCTCCTCGGCCCGCTCCCCTCACCTAATCCCATACCCCACTGCCCTACTCCACCCCTCTCCCCCACTCCCCTCCTCAGCTCCCCTTCCTCACTCCCCTCCCCCACTCCCCTCCCTCTCTCCCCTCCCCCACTCCGCTGCCACACTCCCCTAACCCTCTACCCTCCCCAACTCTCCTCCCATACTCCCCTCCCCCACTCCCGCCCCCCACTCCCCATCACATTAACCTCC
The DNA here is from genome assembly GCF_036365525.1 of Heterodontus francisci. Classification (NCBI taxonomy): domain Eukaryota; kingdom Metazoa; phylum Chordata; class Chondrichthyes; order Heterodontiformes; family Heterodontidae; genus Heterodontus; species Heterodontus francisci. The sequence goes on along the minus strand of NW_027141155.1, from coordinate 4,062 downwards.
CCCACACCCCTCCCCACTCCCCTCCCCACTCCCCTCCCCCACTCCCCTCCCCCACTCCCCTCCCCCACTCCCCGCCCGCACTCCCTTCCCCAAATCCCCAACGCCAAAACCCTACCGCACTCCCCTCCCCCACTCCCCTCCTCACACTCGCCTCCCCCACTCCCCTCCGCCACTCTGCTCCCCCACTCCCCCACCCAAATCCCCGACACCACTCCGCGACCCCACTCCGCACCCCAACTCTCCTACCCCACACCCCTCCCCCACTCCCCTTCCCTTACCTCCTCTCTGCCCCTCCACTACCCAACTCCCCTACCCCAGACACCTCCCCCACTCTCCTCCCCCACTCCCCTACCCACCCCCCTCCCCCACTCCCCTCCCGTCCAACACTCCGATTCCCTGCACCTCCTCACTTCCCTCCCCTACCACACACCTATCCCCCACCACGCTCCCTCACTCACCTACCGCACTCCCCTTCACAACTCCCCTACCCGACTCCCTTATCCAACCCCCGTTACCACACCCATACCACACTCCCCTCCGCCACTCTGCTCCCCCACTCCCCCACCCAAATCCCCGACACCACTCCCCGACCCCACTCCGCACCCCAACTCTCCTACCCCACACCCCCTCCCCCACTCCCCTTCCCATACCTCCTCTCTGCCCTCCACTACCCAACTCCCCTACCCCAGACACCTCCCCCACTCTACTCCCCCACTCCCCTTCCCTCCACCTCCTCACTGCGCTCCCCTGCCCCAATCCCCAAATCACTCCCCTACCCAACTCCACTACCCGACACCCCTTCCCCATTCCCCTGCCCCACTTCCATACCCCACCCCCTCCCCCACTCCCCTCCCCCCCACTCCCGTCCACCTCTCCGCTTCCCAGCACCTCTTCACTGCCCTCCCTACCACACTCCCATCCCCCACTACCCTTCCCACTCCCGCCCCCCACTCCCCATCACATTAACCTCCCCCACACCCCTCCCCACTCCCCTCCCCACTCCCCTCCCCCACTCCCCTCCCCCCACTCCCCCTCCCCCACTCCCCGCCCGCACTCCCTTCCCCAAATCCCCAACGCCAAAACCCCTACCGCACTCCCCTCCCCCACTCCCCTCCTCACACTCGCCTCCCCCACTCCCCTCCGCCACTCTGCTCCCCCACTCCCCCACCCAAATCCCCGACACCACTCCGCGACCCCACTCCGCACCCCAACTCTCCTACCCCACACCCCTCCCCCACTCCCCTTCCCTTACCTCCTCTCTGCCCTCCACTACCCAACTCCCCTACCCCAGACACCTCCCCCACTCTCCTCCCCCACTCCCCTACCCCACCCCCTCCCCCACTCCCCTCCCGTCCAACACTCCGATTCCCTGCACCTCCTCACTTCCCTCCCCTACCACACACCTATCCCCCACCACGCTCCCTCACTCACCTACCGCACTCCCCTTCACAACTCCCCTACCCGACTCCCTTATCCAACCCCCGTTACCACACCCATACCACACTCCCCTCCGCCACTCTGCTCCCCCACTCCCCCACCCAAATCCCGACACCACTCCCCGACCCCACTCCGCACCCCAACTCTCCTACCCCACACCCCTCCCCCACTCCCCTTCCATACCTCCTCTCTGCCCTCCACTACCCAACTCCCCTACCCCAGACACCTCCCCCACTCTACTCCCCCACTCCCCTTCCCTCCACCTCCTCACTGCGCTCCCCTGCCCCAATCCCCTAAATCACTCCCCTACCCAACTCCACTACCCGACACCCCTTCCCCATTCCCCTGCCCCACTTCCATACCCCACCCCCTCCCCCACTCCCCTCCCCCCACTCCCGTCCACCTCTCCGCTTCCCAGCACCTCTTCACTGCCCTCCCCTACCACACTCCCATCCCCCACTACCCTTCCCCACTCCCCTACCCCACTTCCCTACCCTGCTCCACTCCCCCACTCCCCTTCCGCACTCCCCTCCACAACTCCCCTACCCCACTCCACGACCCCACATGCCTCCCCCACACCCCCTACCGCACTCGCTCCCCTACGACCCTACCCCACTCTGCTACTACACTCCCCTACCCCACTCCCTGACACCACACCCGTTACCCACACCCCTACCCAACTCCGCTTCCCAACACTCCGACCCCAATACACTCCCCACTCCCCTTCTCTCCACCTCCTCACTGTGCTCCCCTACCCACTCCCCTTTCCCACTGCACTTTCCCACTCCCCTACCCCACTCCCCTAACTCACTTCCCTCCCCCACTCCCCTTCATTCTCCTCCTCACTGCCCTCCCCTACCCAGCTCCCCTACGCCACCGCCTCTCTCACTCCCCACGTCACTCCCCTTCCCTCCACCTGCTCACTGCCCTCCCCCTACCCCACACCCCCACTCCACTCCCCTCTCAAACTGCCCTACCTCACTCCTCTCCACCAGTTACCGCCCCCACGACCCTACCCCCCACTCCCTGTCCCCCAATCCCTTCCCCCATTCCACTCCCTCTATCCCCTCTCCATACATCTACCTCACTCCCCTCCCCCACTCCCCTCCCCCATTCCCCACCCTCACTCCCCTACCCCACTCCCCTACCCCACACCCCTATCTCACACCCCTACCCCACTCCCCTACTCCACTGACCTATCACACACCTTTCCCCACTCCCCTCCCCATTACCCTCCCCACTCCCCTTCCCGCCAAATCCTCACTGCTCTCCCCAACCCCACTGCCCTGCCTCACTCCCCTTTCCTCCACCTCCTCCCTGCCCTCCCCTCCCCGACTCCCCTCATCCACTCCCATCCGCCACTCCCTCAGCCACTCCAACACCCCACTTCCCTCCCCCACTCCCCTCCCCCTCTCCCCTACATCACGACCCACCCCACTCCCCTATCCCACTTCCCTCTCCAACACCCCTCCCCAACTCCCCTCCCCACTCCCCTTCCCTCCACCTCCTTAGAGCCCACCCCTACCACTCTCCCTGACACAACTCTGCACCCCCACTCCCCATCTCCACTCTCCTAACCCACTACCCCACCCCACTACACCACCCCACTCCACTCCACCACTCCACTACCACACTACCCCACCCCACTCCACCACTCCCCTACCCCACTACCCCACCCCACTCCCCTCCCCCACTCCCCTCCCCCAATCCACTAGCTCAATCCCCTCCCCATAACCCTACCTCAATACCCTCCCCCACTCCCCTACCCCACACACTTAACCAACTCCCCTACCCCACTCCCCTCCCCCACTCCCCTCCCCAACTGCCCTCCTACATTCCCCTACCTCACTCCCCTACCGCACTCCCCTACCTCACTCCCCTACCCCACTCCCCTACCTCACTCCCCTACCCCACTCCCCTCCCCAACTCCCCTCCCTAACTCCCCTCCCCAACTCCGCTCCCCAACCCTGCACCCTAACTCATCTCCCCCAGTCCCCTCAACAACTCCCATACCCCACTCCCCTACCCCACCCCCTCGACAACCCACCCTCCACAATTCCCCTCCCTCAAACCCACCCCCACTCCCCTCCCCCACTCCCCTCACCCACTACCCTCCCCCGCTGCCCTCCCTCACTCGCCTCCCCATTCCCCTCCCCACTCCCCAACTCCCCTCTCACACTAACCTACCCCACTCCCCCACTCCCCTCTCCCACACCCCTACCCCACTCCGCTTACATACACGTCCTCACTGCCCGTCTCTACCACACTCCCACCCCACACTGCCATCCCCCCACTACCCTCCCCCACTTCCCAGACCGCACTCTGCTCCACAACACCCCTACCCCACACCCCTACCCCACACCCCTACCCCAAACCCATCACCCACTCCGCTACCACTCTCCACCACCCCCTCCCTCACCCTCTCCATTCCACTCCACCACCGCATCCCTCCCCCTCTCCATTGCCCTCCACCACCCTCTCCCTCCCCATCTTCATGACCCTCCACCACCCCCTCCCTCCCCCTCTTCATTCCCCTCCACCTCCCCCTCCCTCCCACTCTTCATTCCCCTCCACCACCCCTTCCCTCCACATCTTCATTCCCATCCACCACCCCCTCCCTCCCCA
>NW_027141154.1:1542500-1574816 GCF_036365525.1 Heterodontus francisci | reverse complement strand
TCATCTACCTCCCCCACCCTCCTCCTATTCATTACCCACCACCATCCCCTCCCTCCCGTCTTCATCCCCTCCACCTCCCCCTCCCTCCCCCTCTTCATTACCCTCCACCACCCCATCCCTCCACCTCTTCATTCCCCTCCACCTCTCCTCCCTCCCCCTCTTCATTCCCCCTCCACCACCCCTCCCTCCCCCCTCTACATTACCTTCCACCACTCCCTTCCCTCCCCCCTCTCATTCCCCTCCACCACCCCTCCCTCCACCTCTTCATTATCATCCATCACCCCATCCCACACCCTCCTCTCCCCTCTTCATCCCCCTCCCCCTCCCTCTCCCTCTCATTCCCCTCTACCACCCCCTCATCCATCCCCCACTCCCCTCCCTCACCTCAACTCCCTCACCTCATCTTCATTCCTCCACCTCCCGCTCCATGCCCCTCTTCATTCCCTCCACCTCCCCCTCCCTCTCCCTCTTCATTCCCTCCACCTCCCTCTCCTCAGCTCATTCATTCCCCTCCCACCTCCCCCTCCCTCCCCTCTTCATTCCCCTCCACCTGCCCCTCCCTCCCCCTCTTCATTCTCCTCCACCACCCCACCTCCCCCTCTCTTTCTCCACCAACCCCTCCCTCCCCTCTCATTCCCCCCACCACCCCTCCCTCCCTCTCTCATTCCCCTCCACCACACACCCTCCCCTCCCCCTCTTCATTCCCCTCCACAACCCCCTCACTCCCCCTATTCATTCCATTCCAACTCCCCCTCCCTCCATTCCTCTCCACCTCCCCTCCCTCCCCTCTTCATTCCCCTCCACCACCCCCTCCCTCCCCTCTTCATTCCCCTCCACCTCCCCCTCCCTCCCCCTCTTTATTCCCCTCCACCTGCCCCACCCTCCCCTCTTCATTCTCCTCCACCTCCCCCTCCCTCCCCCTCTTCATTCCCCTCCACCACCCCCTCCCTCCCCTCTTCATTCCCCTCCACCTCCCCCTCCCTCCCCCTCCCTCCCCCCTCTTCATTCCCCTCCACCTGCCCCTCCCTCCCCCTCTTCATTCTCCTCCACCACCCCCTCCCTCCCCCTCTTCTTTCTCCTCCACCAACCCCTCCCCTCCCCCTCTTCATTCCCCTCCACCACCCCTCCTCCCTCTCTTCATTCCCCTCCACCACACCCTCCCTCCCCCTCTTCATCCCCCTCCACCTCCCCCTCCCTCCCCCTCTTCATTCTCCTCCACCTCCCCCTCCCTCCCCCTCTTCATTGCCCTCCACCCCCCCTCCCCCCTCTTCATTCCCCTCCACCTCTACCTCCCTGCCCCTCTGAATTCCCTTCCACCACCCCCTCCCGCCCCCTTCATTCCCCTCCACGTCCCCTCCCCCCTCTTCATTCCCATCCACCACCCCCTCCCTCCCTCCCCCTCTTATTTCCCCTCCACCTTCCCCTCCCTCCCCCTCTTCATTCCCCTCCCCCTCCCGCCCCCTCTTCATTCCCCTACCCTCTCCCCCACTCCCTTCCCCACTCCCTTCCACTCTCCCCTCCACCAATCTCGCACTCTCTCCTTCTTCCACACTCCTCCTCCCACTTTCCCCCTCCTTTCTGACCATTGCCCTCCCCCACTCTCCTCTCAAACTCCCCTCCCCACTCTCTGCCACACTCCCCCTCCCCATCCCCCACTCCCCTCCCCAACTTCCTTCCACACTACCCTCTCCCTCCCCTCACACTCCCCTCCCCCTAAACACTCCCCTCCCCCTCACCATTACACATCCTCCCCTTCCCCTCTCCTATTTCCCCACTCCCCATCCTCCACTCTACTTCCGCATTCCCCACTCACCTCCCCTCTCATTCTGCCATTCCCCTCAACGCACCCCTCCCCCACTCGTCCCGGTCCCACTCCCCCACCCTTTCCCCTCCCACATCCCACTCCCCTCTCTCACTCCTATCGTCCACTCCAGTCCCCCACTCCTCACTTCGCTCCCCTACACCCCTTGTTCGCATCCTCTCCCCCTCAGACCTGGTCTCCCTCCACACTGCCCTCCCTCTCACATCCCCCACTTCCACTCCCACACTCCCTCCACACACACCCATCCGCCACTCCTCTCCATCTGCCCTACCCTCAAAACCCTCTCCCCCACTACCTTGCTCCACTACCCTCCGCCACTACCCACCCCACTCGGTCAACTCCCCTCCCCCACTCCCTTCTCTCCCGTCCCTTGTCCCCCACTCCCCTTCCCCACTCCCCACTCCTCCACCTCCCCTGCCAAACACCCCTCCCAACTCCTCTGCCGACTCACCTTCACCCCCGCCCCTCCCCCGCTCCCATCGCCCATACCCCTGCCCCTCTACCTCCCCCCAACACCCTGCACCAAATCCCCTCCCTCACAACCCTCCCAACCCCACCTCACCCCCACTCCCGTGCACCCCCCTAAGCCCTACCCACTCCCCGCTCTCCTGTCCCCCCTCCCCCAATCCCCTCCCTCTCCTCCCCACTCCACTCCCTCCCATCTCCCACTTCTCTCCCTCCCCTACCATTACCCTGCTCCACTTCCAAACACCCCTCCCCTACTCCCGTCCTCCTCCACCCCACTCCACTCCCCACTCCCATCCTCCACTACCGCCCCCCACTCCCCTCCCCCTTCCCTCCCACTCTGCCCTCCCCAACTCTCCCCACACTCCCCTCCCCCACTCCCGTCCCGCACTCACCCTAACCCTAACCCACTCTCGTTCCCCTACATCCTCATTCCACCTCTCCCTCCCCCACATCCCTGCCCCTCCCCCACATGCCTCCCCACCCCCTCCCCTCCACTCCCCTCACTCTCCCCAACAGCAAATCCCCTCCTCCATTCCCCTAACTACCCTCTCCCCACTCCACTCCCCTCACCTCCCCAACCCCTCCTCTCACTCCTGTCACCAAACCCCTCCCCCCACTCCCTTCGCCCACCCCTCCCCCACTTCTCCCCCCACTCCTCCCACACTTCCCTCCTCCAACCCTCCCCCAATACCCCCGCACTCCTCCCCCACTTCCTCCCACTCCCAACTCCAAATCCCCTCACCCACTCTGCTAACTCCGCGCTGCACTCCCCTAACGTCCCTCTGCCCACTCTATTCCCCCTCTTCCCTCCCTCCCCAACCCCTCTCCTCACTCCCTGGCCCCAGTCCCCTCCCCCCACTCCCCTCCCCACTCCGCCCCCCACTCCCCTCCCCCACTCCTCCCTACTCCCCTCCCCCACTCCCTTCCTCAAACCGCTCCCCAGCCTCTCCCCTCCCCAAGAGCTCCCCTCCCCCACTCCTCTCCCCCACTCACCTACCACAATCCCCACTCCCCTCCCATTTCCCTCCCCACTCTCACTTCCCCCACGCCCCTCCTCCACTGCCCTCGTACATTCCCCTCCTCAGTCCACTGCCCTCCGCACTCACCCTCTCCAACACCTCTCCCCCCACTCTCTTCCCCCTCCTTAACCCAATTTACTATCCCACCCACTCCATTCACTCACTCCCTTACCCGTCCCCTCCCCATTCCTCTCCCCTTCCACTCCCCACCCCCTCCTCTCCCCACTTCTCTCCCCCACTCCTCTCCCCCACTCCTCTCCCCCACTCCTCTCCCCATCCTCTCCCCACCCCTCCACTCGCCCACTCCCCTCCCCCATTTCCCTCCCCACTCATCTTCCACTCATCTCCCATCCCTCAATCCCCTCCCCCACTTTCCTCCTCCACACCCGCTGCCCCCATTGCCCTCCCCTCCGCGACTCCCTTCACCTCTCACATCTCCCTCCCCTCACAGCCCCCTACTCCACTCCGCCTCCTCTCCCACATCTCCCACCGCCCTTCCCTCCCCACCCCTTCCAACTCCCCTCCTTTCCCTACCCCACCTCACACACTCACTCCAATTTTCCCACTCGCCTTCCCCCCATTCCCCTTTCCTAGTCCCTCCCTAACTCCCACTTCTCTCACCCAGTCCCGTCTCCATTCCCCTCCCCCACTCCCTCACCTCACCCACTCCTCTCCCGCACACCCCTCCAGCAGAACCCTCCCCACCCCAATCCACTCCCACTCCCCTCCCCCACCCCCCGAACTCCCCTCCTCTTCCCCACTCCATTCCCCCACTCCCTTCCCTCTCCGACCCCTCCCTCACTCCTCTTCCCACTCCCCTCCCTCACTCCCCTCCCTCCCCAACCCTTACCCCCCAACCCCTCCCTCACACCCCTCCCCAACTCCCCTCCCCAACACAACTCTCCCACTCCCCTCCCCCACTCCCCTCCCCCACTCTTCTGCCAATCCCACCACTCCTCCCCGACTTGCCACACTCCCTACCCCAACCCCTCCCACACTCCCCTCCTCACCCTCCTCTCCTGCCCAACACACCAACCCCTCCCCCACTCCCCTCCCCGCTCCCCTCCCCAATCCCCTCCCCTAACCCCCAACTCTGCGCTCCCCCACTCCTCTCCATCTCTCCCATCTTTGCTCTCTCACTCCCTTCCTAATATCCTTGCCATATCTCCATCCCCCACCCCCCTGCCACATCCCCTACTCCTCACTCACATCCTCCACGCCACTCCCCACCACCCTCTCCCAATTCCACTCACCCTCCCCAATCCCACTCCCCTCCCCCCCAATCCCACTCACCTTCCCCCAATCCCACGCACCCTCCCCCAATACCACTCGCACTCCCCCAAGACCACTCACCCTCTCCCACTCCACTCCCCCATTCCCATCCCCCACTTCCCTCCCTCACCCCCTTCAACACCTATCTCACCACTTCCCTCCCTTCCCCACGCCCCTCATGACTCCCCTCCCCCTTTCCACTTCCCCAATTCACACATTCACTCCCCTCATCCTCCTCACTCCACCTCCACCTCCCCTCTTCCATTGCCCTCTCCACTCCCCCTCCCCACTCCCCTCCCCCATTCTCTTCCCCCACCCCCAGTCCCTTTCCCCTCTCCTCCCCAAACACCCCCTCGCCTTCAACTCCCCTCCCCCAATCCCCTCTCCACTCCCCTCCCCCCTCCCCCACTACCCTCCCCATTCCCTTCCCCTCCCCCTCCCCCACCCCCCACCACTACGCCCTTCCCCCTCAACATGCCCACTCTATTCCCCCACTCCCTTCCCTCTCCCCTTCCCCCTTCCCCTCCCCAATCCCCTACACAACACCCACCCCCTACTTCTCATCGGCTTCCGCCACTCCCCTCCGCCACTCCCATCTTTCACTGCCCTCCCCCACTACCCTACACCTCCCCCACTACCCTCCTCGAGTCCCCTTCCCCACTGCCCTGTCCACTCGGCTCCTTTCCCCACTCCACTCCCCTCTCCCCTCCCGCACCACACGCTGCACACTCACCTGCATCTCCCACTTCCCTCCCCCTCCCCACTCCCCTACTCCCCCTCCCCTGCCACTCTCCCCTCCCCTGCCCTTCCCGTCCCACATCCCCCTCCCCACTCCATTCCCAAACTCCCCTTCCCCCTCCACCTCCCCCACTCCAAGCCCCCATTCCCCACCCATCCCCCTCTCCACCACTTTCCTCGCTCGCTCCCATCCACCACTACACTCCCCACTCCTCTCTAACCTCCCCTACACCCCTTCACTTACCACACTCTCCCCCTCACATACCCTCTCTCTCCCCTCACATCCCCTCTCCCTCCCCACAACCCTCCCTCTGCCCCACTCACTCTCCCCACTCCCCTAACTCCCCTCCCTGTTCCCTGCACTCCATCCACTGCCCTCCTTTATTCCCTTCCTGCTCCCCCTCCATCACTCCCATCCCCCTCCCCGCCCTTCCCCCTCCCTCCCCACTCTATTCCCCCACTCCCTTCCATCTCCCCTTGCCCCTTCCGCCTTACCCCTCTCCCCAATCCCTTCCACAACACCCACCCCCTACTTCTCATCGGCCTCGTCCACTCCTCTCCACCATTCCCATCTTTCACTACCCTCCCCCAGTACCCTTACCCACTACCCTCCCCCACTACCCCACACCTCCCCCACTACCCTCCGCGAGTCCCCTTCTCCACTGCCCTGTCCACTCCCCTCCTTTCCTCACTCCACTCCCCTCCCTCCCCCTCCCCACCACACTCTGCACACTCACTCCCGTCTCCCATTCCCTACCCCTCCCCACTCCCCCTCTCCCCTACTCCCCTTCCCCTGCATCACTCCCCTTAACTTCTCACATCCCCCTCCTCCACTCACATCCTCACTCCACTCCCCCACTCCAAGACCCCATTCACCACTCCCTCCCCCACTCCACTACTCTCCTGCCTCACTCCCATCCGCCACTCCACTCCTCACTCCTCTCTCCCCTCCCGTACACCCTTTCACTCACCACCCTCTCCCCCTCACATCCCCTCTCCCTCCCCACAACCCTCCCCCTGCCCCACTCACCCTCCCCCACTCCCCTAACTTTGCACCCCCACTCCCCAACTCCCCTCCCTGTTCCCTGCACCCCACCCCACTTCCCTCCCTTATTCCCTTCCTGCTCCCCCTCTACCACTCCCATCCCCCTCCCTGCCCTTCCCCCTCCCCTTCCCCACTCTATTCCCCCACTCCCTTCCCTCTCCCCTTCTCCCCCCCATCCCCTCCACCACTCACCTACCCTACTCCTCATTGGCTAACCCCATTTCCCTCCGCCACTCACCTCCCCCACTACCATCCACCTACCCCGTTACCCTCCACGAGTCCCCTTCCCCACATCCCTTCTCCACTGCCCTACCAACTCCCCTCCCTTCCCCACACCCCTCTTCCATCCCCTAACCAACACTGCAAACTCACTCCCATTTCCCACTCCACTCTCACTGTCACCTTGCACATTCCTCTCCCTGCTCCCCTCACCCTCCCCTGCCCAGTCCCCTCCCCTACTCCCCTCCCCAACCCCCTGCACTCCCCTCACACACTCCCCACTCTCCTCCCTCACTCGCATCCTCCACTCTAGTTCCTACTCCTCTCTCCCATCCCCTTTACCGCCCACTCACCACCCTCTCCCCTCACACTCCCTCTCACTCCCCACTACCCTCCCCCAATCCCACTCACCCTCCCCCACTCTCCGTCCCCCGTGCTCCTTCTGCTCTGCCCTCCCCCTCCCTCATGCCCCATCCCCAATCCCTTCCCCCACACCTTTCCCTCAGTCCCATCAACCCTTCCCTCCCCTTCCCCCTCACGCAACACCCCCTCCTACACTCCCCAGCACCTCCCCACTCCTCGTCTGCCTCCCTTCCCCTACCCCCAACCTCCACTACCCTCCCCCACTCCCCTCCCCACTCCCCTCCCCCACTGCCCACCCCCATTCCGCTCCCCGCACCCCTCCCTCCTCCCCTCCCGTCTCCCACTCCCCTTCCCCTCCCCGACTCCCCTCCCACACTTCTGTCCCCTATTACCCTCACCCACACCGCTCCCCCTCCCCCTCCTTCATTCCGCTTCACCACTCCCCCACTCTCCTCCCTCACTCCCATCCTCCACTCCACTCCCAACTCCACTCTCCCCTACCGTACACTTCCCACTCACCTCCTTCTCCCCCTCACACTCCTTCTCTTTCCCCACTCCCATCCCCGAATCCCACTGCCCCTCCCCCACTCACATCACCCTCCCCTCCCTCACTCCCCGCTCCACTACCGCACTCCCCTCCCCCACTCCACTTCTCAACTCTCGTCCCTCACTTCCATTCTTCACTCCCCTCCCCACTCCCCTCATCCACACCCTCACCTACTCCGCTCACCCCTCCCCCACTCCTCACTCTCCACTCCCCTCCCCCACTTGCCTATCTGCCTCGCCCACTCCATCTCCCCCACTCCCCTCCACAACTCCCCCTCCCTCACTCCCCTCCCCCACTCCCCTCCCCACCACCCTCCCCCACTCCTCTCCCACAATCCGCTCATCCCTACCCCACTCCTCACTCCGCACTACCCTCCTCAACACCGCACCCCTCACTCTCCTCCCTCACTACCCTCCCTAACTCCTCACCCCCTCTCCCTCCCCACTCCCTTCCCGCACTCCACACTCCCCTCCCCCACTCCCCAGTCCTCACTCCCCTGTCCTCACTCTCCATTCCCCTCACCTCCCCCTCCACTCCCCCACTCCCCTCTACCCTCCCGCACTATCCTCCCCACTACCCTCCCTTACTCCTCTCCCCCACTCCCCCCGCACTCCCCCTCCCCGACAAGGCCCTGCCCCTCTATCACTCCACTCCTACACACCCCACCACCTCCCCACTCCCCCACTCACCCACTCCTCACTCCCCACTCCACTCCCCACTCCCGACTCCTCACTCCCCACTCCCCGACTCCTCACTCCCCACTCCCCCACTCACCTCTCCCCCACTCTCCACTCCTCACTCTCCACTCCACTCCCCACTCCTCACTCCCCTCCCCCACTCCCCTCACTGACTTACCACTCCCCTCCCCGACTACCCAATCCCCAATCCCCTCCCGCACTGCTCACTCCCCTCCCCCACTCCTCACTCCCCTCCCACAAACCCCACTCCCCTCACCCACTCCCCACTCCCCTCCCCCACTCCCAACTCCCCTCCCCCACACCCCACTCCTCACTCCCCTCTCCACTCCCCCACTCCCTACTACCCATTTCTCACTCCACTCCCCCACTCCCCACTTCTCACTCCCCGCTTCTCACTCCCCACTTCTCACTCCCCAATCCACTCACTACTCCTCACTCCCCACACCATTCCCCACTCCCCCACTGCCCACTACTCACTCCCCACTCTACTCATCACTCTCCACTCCCCTCACACACTCCCCTCTCAACCATCCCTTCCCCAACCCCACTCCCCACTCCTCACTCCACTCCCCACTCCATCACTCCCCACTCCTCTCTCCCCACATCACGCCCCACTACCCCACTGCCCACTCCTCACTTCCAACTCCACACTCCCCTCCCTACTCCTCATTCATGTCACCCACTCACCACTCCCCTCCCCCACACACCACCCCCCACACCCACTCCCCACTCCACATTCCCTCCCCGACTCCTCACTCCCCTCCCCCACTCCACACTCCCATCTCACAACCCCACCCCCCTACCCCACTCCCCACTGCCATCACCCACCCCCACCCCCACACCCCACAACGCTCCTCCACACCCCACTCCTCACTCCCCACTCCACTCCCCCACTCCCCACTCCCCTCCCCCAGTCCTCACTCCACTCCCCCATTCTCCACTACCCACTTCCCTCCCCCACTCTCCACTCCAGACTCAATTTCCCCCACTCCCCACTCCCCTATCCCACTCTCAACACCCGTCCACCACTCCCCTCTCCCACTCTCCACTCCTCTCCCCCACCCCCCTCCCCCACTTCCCACCCCCACTCCTCATTGCCCTCCTTACCTCTCCCCACAACCACACCCACACACAATCCTTTCCCCACTCTCACTCCTGCGCTCCCAACTCACCTCCCCACTCCCCACCCCCACTCCCCATCCTCACTCCCTTCCCAAGTCACATTCCCACTCTCCCACCCCCACTCCTCCTCCTCACTCCCCTCCCGCACTCTCCACGCCCCTCCCCCACTCCCCCTCCTCACTCCCCACTCCATTCCTCCACTCCCTTCCCCCACTCCCTTACCCCACTCCACTCCCCCACTCCCCTCCCCAACTCCCCACTCACATCCTCCAATCCCCACTCCTCACTCCCCACTCACATACAACACACTCCAACTCTCCTCCCCAACTCCCAATTCCCCCACCCCTCTCACTCCCCACTCCCCACTCCCCTCCTCTACTCCCCTCCTCCACTCTTCCACTCCCAACTGACCTCCCGCATGTCCCACACCCCTCCCCCAAAGCCCTTCCACTCCCCCTCTCTCCTCCCACTCCACAACTCTCCCCTCCCCTCCCCACTCCACAACTCTCCCCTCCCCTCCCCCACTTGCCTCCTCTCCCCTCCCCTCCCCCACACGCCTCCTCTCCCCTCCCCTCTCCCACTCGCCTCCTCTCCCCTCCCCTCCCACACTTGCCTCCTCTCTCCTCCCCCACTACGCCTCCTCTCCCCTCCCCTCCCCCACACACCTCCTCTCCCCTCCCCTCTCCCACTCGCCTCCTCTCCCCTCCCCTCCCACACTTGCCTCCTCTCTCCTCCCCCACTACGCCTCCTCTCCACTCTTCTCCCCCACTCCCCACTCCCGACTCAATTCCACCACTTCCCACTCTCCACTCTCGTCCCCCAATCTCCACTCCCGTACACCCCTCCCCCACTCCTTTCATCACTCCACTTTTCACTCCCCTATCCCTCACCCCTCCTCCACTCACCTCGACCTCTACCCTACACTCCCCTCCGCACCCCACTCCACTTCCATTTCCCCTATTCCTCACCCCTCACACACTCCCCTCCCCTCTCACCTCCACTCCCCTCTCCACTCCTCTTCCCACTTCGCTCCCCCACTCCCCTCCTCACTCCCCTCCTCTCCCATCCCCCACTCCCATCCCCCACTGCCCTCCCCCACTCTCCACTTCTCACTCCAACTCCCCTTCGCCACAAGTCTGGATTGAATTGGCTCTTTCCTGGTGTGTGAGTGGGACTCAGTACCACTCCAGCTGTTATTAAGTACTTTAGATAGGTCAGTTTTTGTCCAGTGTGTGCAGGAGGGTTTTCTGACAAAGTATGTAGACAGGCCAACCAGGGGCGATGCCACATTGGATTTGGTACTGGGAAATGAACCCGGCCAGGTGTGAGATTTAGATGTAGGTGAGCACTTTGGTGATAGTGTTCACAATTCGGTTAGGTTTACATTAGCGATGGGCAGGGACAGGTATATACCGCAGGGCAAAAATTATAGCTGGGGGAAAGGAAATTATGATGCGATTAGGCAGGATTTAGGATGCGTAGGATGGGGAAGGAAACTGCAGGGGATGGGAACAATCGAAATGTGGAGCTTATTCAAGGAGCAGCTACTGTGTGTCCTTGATAAGTATGTACCTGTGAGGCAGGGAGGAAGTTGTCGAGCGAGGGAGCCGTGGTTTACTGAAGAAGTTGAAGCGCTTATCAAGAGGAAGAAGAAGGCTTATGTTAGGATGAGACGTGAAGGCTCAGTTAGGGCGCTTGAGAGTTACAAGCTAGCCAGGAAGGATCTAAAGGGAGAGCTAAGAAGAGCAAGGAGAGGACACGAGAAGTCATTGGCGGATAGGATCAGGGAAAACCTTAAGGCTTTCTATAGGTATATCAGGAATAAAAGAATGACTAGAGTTAGATTAGGGCCAATCAAGGATAGTAGTGGGAAGTTGTGTGTGGAATCAGAGGAGATAGGGGAAGTGTTAAATGAATATTTTGCGTCAGTATTTACAGTAGAGAATGAAAATTTTGTTGAGGAGAATACTGAGATTCAGGCTACTAGGCTAGATGGGATTGAGGTTCACAAGGAGGAGGTGTTATCAATTTTGGAAAGTGTGAAAATAGATAAGTCCCCTGGGCCAGATGGGATTTATCCTAGGATTCTCTGGGAAGCCAGGGAGGAGATTGCAGAGCCTTTGTCCTTGATCTTTATGTCGTCATTGTCGACAGGAATAGTGCCGGAAGACTGGAGGATCGCAAATGTTGTCCCCTTGTTCAAGAAGGGGAGTAGAGACAGCCCTGGTAATTATAGACCTGTGAGCCTTACTTCGGTTGTGGGTAAACTGTTGGAAAAGGTTATAAGAGACTGTTTTTATAATCATCTGTAGAAGAATAAGCTCATTAGCGATAGTCAGCACGGTTTTGTGAAAGGTAGGTCGTGCCTCACAAACCTTATTGAGTTTTTCGAGAAGGTGACCAAACAGGTGGATGAGGGTAAAGCAGTGGATGTGGTGTCTATGGATTTCAGTAAGGCGTTTGATAAGGTTCCCCACGGTAGGCTATTGCAGAAAATACGGAAGTATGGGGTTGAAGGTGATTTAGAGATTTGGATCAGAAATTGGCTAGCTGAAAGAAGACAGAGGGTGGTGGTTGATGGTAAATGTTCATCCTGGAGTTTAGTTACTAGTGGTGTACCGCAAGGATCTGTTTTGGGGCCACTGCTGTTTGTCATTTTTATAAACGACCTGGATGAGGGTGTAGAAGGGTGGGTTAGTAAATTTGCGGATGACACGAAGGTCGGTGGAGTTGTGGATAGTGCCGAAGGATGTTGTAGGTTACAGAGGGACATAGATAGGCTGCAGTGCTGGGCTGAGAGATGGCAAATGGAGTTTAATGCGGAAAAGTGTGAGGTGATTCACTTTGGAAGGAGTAACAGGAATGCAGAGTACTGGGCTAATGGGAAGATTCTTGGGAGTGTAGATGAACAGAGAGATCTTGGTGTCCATGTGCATAAATTCCTGAAGGTTGCTCCCCAGGTTAATAGGGCTGTTAAGAAGGCATATGGTGTGTTAGCTTTTATTAGTAGGGGGATCGAGTTTCGGAGCCACGAGGTCATGCTGCAGCTGTACAAAACTCTGGTGAGACCGCACCTGGAGTATTGCGTGCAGTTCTGGTCTCCGCATTATAGGAAGGATGTGGAAGCTTTGGAAAGGGTGCAGAGGAGATTTACCAGGATGTTGCCTGGTATGGAGGGAAGGTCTTACGAGGAAAGGCTGAGGGACTTGAGGTTGTTTTCGTTGGAGAGAAGGAGGAGGAGAGGTGACTTAATAGAGACATATAAGATAATCAGAGGGTTAGATAGGGTGGATAGTGAGAGTCTTTTTCCTCGGATGGTGATGGAAAACACGAGGGGACATAGCTTCAAGTTGAGGGGTGATAGATATAGGACAGATGTGAGAGGTAGTTTCTTTACTCAGAGAGTAGTAAGGGCGTGGAACGCCCTGCCTGCAGCAGTAGTAGATACGCCAACTTTCAGGGCATTTAAGTGGTCATTGGATAGACATATGGATGAAAATGGAATAGTGTAGGTCAGATGGTTTCACAGGTCGGCGCAACATCGAGGGCCGAAGGGCCTGTGCTGCGCTGTAATGTTCTAATTCTAAATTCGATTAGTGGTCTGGGTAGAATTGGCTCATTCCTGGTGGGTGAGTGGGGTTCAGTACCACTCCAGCCGGTATTAATAGAAGCCTGTATTGAATTGGCTCATTCCTGGTGTGTGAGTGGGACTCAGTACCACCCCATCTGTTATTAATAGTGGTCTGGGTAGAATTGGCTCATTCCTGTTGGGTGAGTGGGACTCAGTACCACCCCATCTGTTATTAATAGTGGTCTGGGTAGAATTGGCTCATTCCTGGTGGGTGAGTGGGGTTCAGTACCACTCCAGCTGGTATTAATAGAGGTCTGGATTGAATTGGCTCTTTCCTGGTGGGTGAGTGGGGCGGCTCAGTACCACTCCAGCTGGTATTTATTGATGTTTGGAATGAACTGTCCCTTTCCTGGTGTGTGAGTGGGACACAGTGCCAGATCACCCGGAGTTAATAGAGTCCTGGAATGAACTGTCTCTTCTCTGCTGTGTGAGTGGGATTCAGTCCCACTCCAAATGTTACTAATAGAGGCCTGCATTGAATTGGCTCTTTCCGGGTGTGTGATTGGGGCTCAGAACCACTCCAGCTGGTATGAAAAGAGGTCTGGATTGAATTGGCTCTTTTTGGTGTGTGAGTGGGGCTCAGTACCACTCCAGCTGGTATTAATAGCGGCCTGGATTGAATTGGTTGCTGCTGGTTCCTGAGGGGGGCTCAGTACCATCCTGCTGGTATTAATAGAGGTCTGGATGGAATTGTCTCTTTCCTGGTGTGTCCGTGAGAATCAGTACCATTCCAGCTGGTATTAATAGAGGCCTGGAATGAATTGTCTCTTTCCTGGTGTGTGAGTGGGACTCAGTACCACTCCAGCTGGTATTAAAAGAGGTTTGGATTGAATTGGCTCTTTCATGGTGTTTGAGTGAGACTCAGTACCACTCCAGCTGGTATTAACAGAGGTTTGGATTGAATTGGCTCTTTCCTGGTGTGTGAGTGGGACACAGTGCCAAGACACCCGGTGTTAAAAGAGTCATGGAATGAACTGTCTGTTCTCTGCTGTTTGAGTGGGACTCAGTACCACTCCAAATGTTATTAATAGAGGCCTGCATTGAATTGTCTCTTTCCTGGTGTGTGAGTGGGGCTCGGTACAACTCCAGCCGGTATTGATAGCGGCCTGGATTGTATTGGCTCTTTCTGGTGTCTGAGTGGGGCTCAGTACCAATCCTGCTGGTATTAATATAGGTCTGGATGGAATTGACTCTTTCCTGGTGTGTGCGTGAGACTCTGTACCACTCCAGCTGGTATTAATAGAGGTCTGGATTGAATTGGTTCTTTCCTGGGGAGTGAGTGGGGATCTGTACCACTCCAGCTGGTATTAATAGAGGTCTGGATTGAATTGGCTCTTTCCTGGTGTGTGAGTGGGACTCAGAACCACTCCAGCTGGTATTAATAGAGGTCGGGATTGAATTGGCTCTTTCCTGGTGTGTGAGTGGGGATCTGTACCACTCCAGCTGGTATTAATAGAGGCCTGGATTGAATTGGCTCTTTCCTGGTTTGTGAGTGGGACTCAGTACCTCTCCAGCTAGTATTAATAGAGGCCTGAATTGAATTGGCTCTTTCCTGGTTTGAGAGTGGGACTCAGTACCTCTCCAGCTAGTATGAATAGAGGCCTGAATTGAATTGGCTCTTTCCTGGTTTGAGAGTGGGACTCAGTACCACTCCAGCTAGTATTAATAGAGGCCTGAATTGAATTGGCTCTTTCCTGGTTTGAGAGTGGGACTCAGTACCTCTCCAGCTAGTATGAATAGAGGCCTGAATTGAATTGGCTCTTTCCTGGTTTGTGACTGGGACTCAGTACCACTCCAGCTGGTATTAATAGAGGCCCAGATTGAATTGCCTCTTTCTGGTGTGTGAGTGGGTCTCAGTACCACTCCAAATGGTATTAATAGAGGCCTGGAATGAACTGCCCTTTCCTGGTTTGTGACTGGGGCTCAGTACCCCTCCAGCTCGTATTAATAGAGGCCTGGATTGTATTGGCTCTTTCTGGTGTCTGCGTGGGGCTCAGAACCATTCCTGCTGGTATTTATTGAGGTCTGGATTGAATTGGCGCTTTCCTGGTGTGTGAGTGGGGGTTAATTCCATTCCAGCTGGTATTTATAGAGGCCTAGATTGAATTGGCCGTTTCCTGGTGTGTGACTGGGGCTCAGAACCACTCCAGCTGGGATTAAAAGAGGTCTGGACTGAATTTGCTCTTTCCGGGTGTGTGAATGGGGTTCAGTACCAGTCCAGCTGCTTTTCTTGGAGTTCTGGATTGAATTTGCTCTTTCCTGGTGTGTGAGGGGGCTCAGTACCATTCCAGCTGGTATTAACAGAGGCCTGGATTGAATTGGCTCTTTCTGGTGTGATTGTGTGGGGCTCAGGACCACTCCAACTGGTTAAATAGAGGCCTGGAATGAACAGTCCCTTTCCTGCTGTGTGTGTGGGACTCAGTCGCACTCCAGCTGGTATGAATAGAGGTCTGGATTGAATTGGCTGTTTCCTGGTGTGTGAGTGTGACTAAGGGGAAGAGCAGGCAGGGAGCAGATGATGAATGTAAAGGGACTGGTGGTCTGAGGTGCATTTGTTTTAATGCAAGAAGTGTAGTAGGTAAGGCAGATAAACTTAGGGCTTTGATTAGTACCCGGGAGTATGATGTTATTGCTATTACTGAGACTTGGTTGAGGGAAGGGCATGATTGGCAACTGAATATCCCAGGATATCGATGCTTCAGGCGGGATAGAGAGGGAGGTAAAAGGGGTGGAGGAGTTGCATTACTGGTCAAAGAGGATATCACAGCTGTGCTGAAGGAGGGCACTATGGAGGACTCGAGCAGTGAGGCAATATGGACAGAACTCAGAAATAGGAAGGGTGCGGTAACAATGTTGGGGCTTTACTACAGGCCTCCCACCAGCGAGCGTGAGATAGAGGTACAAATATGTAAACAGATTATGGAAAGATGTAGGAGCAACAGGGTGGTGGTGATAGGAGATTTTAATTTTCCCAAGATTGACTGGAATTCACTTAGTGTTAGAGGTCTCGATGGAGCAGAATTTGTAAGGAGCATCCAGGAGGGTTTTCTAGAGCAGTATGTAAATAGTCCAACTCGGGAAGGGGTCATACTGGACCTGGTGTTGGGGAATGAGCCCGGCCAGGTTGTTGAAGTTTCAGTAGGGGACTACTTTGGGAATAGTGATCACAATTCCGTAAGCTTTAAAATACTCATGGACAAAGACGAGAGTGGTCCTAAAGGAAGAGTGCTAAATTGGGGGAAGGCCAACTATACCAAAATTCGGCAGGAGCTGGGAAATGTAGATTGGGAGCAGCTGTTTGAAGGTAAATCCACATTTGATATGTGGGAGGCTTTTAAAGAGAGGTTGATTAGGGTTCAGGAGAGACATGTTCCTGTGAAAATGAGGGATAGAAATGGCAAGATTAGGGAACCATGGATGACAGGTGAAATTGTGAGACTAGCTAAGAGGAAAAAGGAAGCATACATAAGGTCTAGGCGGCTGAAGAAAGACGAAGCTTTGAAAGAATATCGGGAATGTAGGACCAATCTGAAATGAGGAATTAAGAGGGCTAAAAGGGGTCATGAAATATCTTTAGCAAACAGGGTTAAGGAAAATCCCAAAGCCTTTTATTCATATATAAGGAGAAAGAGGGTAACTAGAGAAAGGATTGGCCCACTGAAGGACAAAGAAGGAATGTTATGCTTGGACTCAGAGAAAATGGGTGAGATTCTAAACGAGTACTTTGCATTGGTATTCACCGAGGAGAGGGACATGACGGATGTTGAGGTTGGGAACAGATGTTTGATTACTCTAGGTCAAGTCGGCATAAGGAGGGAGGAAGTGTTGGGTATTCTAAAAGACATTAAGGTGGACAAGTCCCCAGGTCCAGAAGGGATCTATCCCAGGTTACTGAGGGAAGCGAGAGAGGAAATAGCTGGGGCCTTAACAGATATCTTTGCAGCATTCTTAAACACGGGTGAGGTCCCGGAGGACTGGAGAATTGTTCATGTTGTCCCCTTGTTTAAGAAGGGTAGCAGGGATAATCCAGGTAATTATAGACCGGTGAGCCTGACGTCAGTGGTAGGGAAGCTGCTGGAGAAGATACTGAGGGATAGGATCTATTCCCATTTGGAAGAAAATGGGCTTATCAGTGATAGGCAACATGGTTTTGTGCAGGGAAGGTCATGTCTTACCAACTTAATAGAATTCTTTGAGGAAGTGACAAAGTTGATTGATGAGGGAAGGGCTGTCGATGTCATATACATGGACTTCAGTAAGGCGTTTGATAAGGTTCCCCATGGCAGGCTGATGGAGAAAGTGAAGTGGCTTGGGGTCCAGGGTGTACTAGCTAGATGGATAAAGAACTGGCTGGGCAACAGGAGACAGAGAGTAGCAGTAGAAGGGAGTTTCTCAAAATGGAGACGTGTGACCAGTGGTGTTCCACAGGGATCCGTGCTGGGACCACTGTTGTTTGTGACATACATTAATGATTTGGAGGAAAGTATAGGTGGTCTGATTAGCAAGTTTGCAGACGACACTAAGATTGGTGGAGTAGCAGATAGTGAAGGGGACTGTCAGAGAATACAGCAGAATATAGATAGATTAGAGAGTTGGGCAGAGAAATGGCAGATGGAGTTCAATCAGGGCAAATGCGAGGTGATGCATTTTGGAAGATCCAATTCAAGAGTGAACTATACAGTAAATGGAAAAGTCCTGGGGAAAATTGATGCACAGAGAGATTTGGGTGTTCAGGTCCACTGTTCCCTGAAGGTGGCAACGCAGGTCAATAGAGTGGTCAAGAAGGCATACGGCATACTTTCCTTCATCGGACGGGGTATTGAGTACAAGAGTTGGCAGGTCATGTTACAGTTGTATAGGACTTTGGTTCGGCCACATTTGGAATACTGCGTGCAGTTCTGGTCGCCACATTACCAAAAGGATGTGGATGCTTTGGAGAGGGTGCAGAGGAGGTTCACCAGGATGTTGCCTGGTATGGAGGGCGCTAGCTATGAAGAGAGGTTGAGTAGATTAGGATTATTTTCATTAGAAAGACGGAGGTTGAGGGGGGACCTGATTGAAGTGTACAAAATCATGAGAGGTATAGACAGGGTGGATGGCAAGAAGCTTTTTCCCAGAGTAGGGGATTCAATTACTAGAGGACACGAGTTCAAAGTGAGAGGGGAAAAGTTTAGGGGGGATATGCGTGGAAAGTTCTTTACGCAGGGGGTGGTGGGTACCTGGAACGCATTGCCAGCGGAGGTGGTAGATGCGGGCACGATGGCGTCTTTTAAGATGTATCGAGACAGATACATGAATGGGCAGGAAGAAAAGAGATACTGAACCTTAGAAAATAGGCGACATGTTTAGATAGAGGATCTGGATCGGCGCAGGCTTGGAGGGCCGAAGGGCCTGTTCCTGTGCTGTAATTGTCTTTGTTCTTTGTTCTTTGTTCTTTGTTCTTTGAGTACCACTCCAGCTGCTATTAATGGAGGTCTGGATCGAATTGGCACTTTCCTGATGTGTGTGAGTGGGACTCAGTACCACTCCAGCTGGTATTAATTAGTGGTCTGGATTCAATTGGCTCTTTCCTGGTGTGTGAGTGGGGTTCAGTACAACTCCAGCTGGTATTAATAGAGGCCTGGAATGACCTGTCCCTTTCCTGCTGTGTGAGTGGGACTCTGTTGCACTCCAGCTGGTATTACAGAGGTCTGGATTGAATTGGCTCTTTCCTGGTGTGTGAGTGGGGCTCAGTACCTCTCCAGCTGGTATTAATTAGTGGTCTGGATTGAATTGGCTCTTTCCTGGTGTGTGAGTGGGACTCAGTACCACTCCAGCTGGTATTAATTAGTGGTCTGGATTCAATTGGCTCTTTCCTGGTGTGTGAGTGGGGCTCAGTACCTCTCCAGCTGGTATTAATAGAGGTCTGGATTGAATTGGCTCTTTCCTGGTGTGTGAGTGGGGCTCAGTACCTCTCCAGCTGGTATTAATTAGTGGTCTGGATTCAATTGGCTCTTTCCTGGTGTGTGAGTGGGGTTCAGTACCACTCCAGCTGGTATTAATTAGTGGTCTGGATTCAATTGGCTCTTTCCTGGTGTGTGAGTGGGGCTCAGTACCTCTCCAGCTGGTATTAATTAGTGGTCTGGATTCAATTGGCTCTTTCCTGGTGTGTGAGTGGGACTCAGTACCACTCCAGCTGGTATGAATAAAGGTCTGGATTGAATTCTCTCTTCCCTGGTGTGTGAGTGGGGCTCAGTACCTCTCCAGCTGGTATTAATAGAAGTTTGGATTGATTTGGCTCTGTCCTGGGGTGTGAGTGGGTCTCAGTATCACTCCAGCTGGTATGAATAGAGGCCTGAATTGAATTGGCTCTTTCCTGGTTTTTGAGTGGGTCTCAGTACCACTCCAGCTGGCATTAATAGAGGCCTGCAATGAACTGACCCCTTCATGGCGTGTGAGTGGGACTTAGACGCACACCAGCTGGTATTATAGAGGTCAGGATTGAATTGGCTGTTTCTGGTGTGTGTGATGGAGTTAATTCCACTCCAGCTGGTATTAATAGAGGCGTGGAATGAACTGCCCTTTCCTGGTTTGTGAGTGGGACTCAGTACTCTCCAGCTGGTATTAATAGAGGCCTGGATTGAATTGGATCTTTCTGGTGTCTGCGTGGGGCTCAGTACCATTCCTGCTGGTATTAATAGAGGTCTGGATTGAATTGGCTCTTTCCTGGTGTGTGATTGGGACTCAGTACCACTCCAGCTGGTATTAATAGAGGCCTGGATTGAGTTAGCCACTTCCTGGTGTGTGAGCGGGGCTCAGTTCCACTCCTTCTGCTATTAATAGAGACATGGATTGAATTGGCTCTTTTTTGGTGAGTGAGTGGGGATTAGTGCCACTCCTGCTGGTATTAAAAGAGGCCTGAATTGAATTGTCTTTTTCCTGCTGTGTGTGTGGGACTCAGTACCACTCCAGCTGGTATGAATAGTGGCCTGGAATGAACTGTCCCTTTCCTGCTGTGTGAGTGGGACACAGTCGCACTTCAGCTGGTATTATAGAGGTCTGGACTGGATTGGCTCTTTCTGGTGTGTGTGTGTGGGGCTCAGTACCACTCCAACTGGTTAAATAGAGGCCAGGAATGAACTGTCCCTTTCCTGCTGTGTGTGTGGGACTCAGTCGCACTTCAGCTGGTATTATAGAGGCCTGGATTGAATTGGCTGTTTCCAGGTGTGCGAGTGGGAGTTAATGCCACTCCATCTGGTATTAATAGAGGCCTGGAATGACCTGTCCCTTTCTTGCTGTGTGAGTGGGTCTCAGTCGCACTCCAGCTGGTATTACAGAGGTCTGGATTGAATTGCCTCTTTCCTGGTGTGTGAGTGGGACTCAGTCGCACTCCAGCTGGTATTACAGAGGTCTGGAATGAATTGCCTCTTTCCTGGTGTGTGAGTGGGGTTCAGTACAACTCCAGCTGGTATTAATAGAGGTTTGGTATTGAATTCTCTCTTCCCTGGTTTGTGAGTGGGACTCAGTACCTCTCCAGCTGGTATTAATAAGAGGTCTGGATTGAATTCTCTCTTCCCTGGTGTGTGAGTGGGACTCAGTACCACTCCAGCTGGTATTAATAGAGGCCTGGAATGAACTGACCCCTTCATGGCGTGTGAGAGGGACTCAGACACCAGCTGGTATTATCGAGGCCTGGATTGAATTGCCTCTTTCTGGTTTGTGAGTGGGACTCAGTACCTTTCCAGCTGGTATTAATAGAGGCCTGGAATGAATTGGCTCTTTCCTGGTTTGTGAGTGGGACTCAGTACCACTCCAGCTGCTATTAATAGAGGTCTGGAATGAATTGGCTCTTTCCTGGTTTGTGAGTGGGACTCAGTACCACTCCAGCTAGTATTAATAGAGGCCTGGATTGAATTGCCTCTTTCTGGAGAGTGAGTGGGACTCAGTACCATTCCTGCTGGTATTAATAGAGGTCTGGATTGAATTAGCTCTTTCCTGGTGTATGAGTGGGAGTTAATTCCTCTCCAGCTGGTATTGTGGAGGTCTGGATTGAATTGGCTGTTTCCTGGTGTGTGAGTGGGACTCGGAACAACTCCAGCTGGGATTAGTAGAGGCCTGGAATGAACTGTCCCTTTCCTGCTGTGTGAGTGGGAATCAGTCGCACTCCAGCTGGGATTAAACGTGGTCTGGACTGAATTCGCTCTTTCCGGGTGGGTGAATGGGGTTCAGTACCAGTCCAGCTGCTTTTATTGGAGGTCTGGTTGGAAGTTGCTCTTTCCTGGTGTGTGAGGGGGCTCAGTACCATTCCAGCTGGTATTAATAGAGGCCTGGATTGAATTGGCTCTTTCTAGTGTGTGTGGGGCTCAGTCCCACTCCAACTGGTTAAATAGAGGCCTGGAATGAACTGTCCCTTTCCTGCTGTGTGTGTGGGACTCAGTCGCACTTCAGCTGGTATTATAGAGGTCTGGATTGAATTGGCTCTTAACTGATGTGTGAGTGGGACTCAGTCGCACTTCAGCTGGTATTATAGATGTCTGGATTGAACTGGCTCTTTCATGGTGTGTGAGTGGGAGTTAATTCCACTCCAGCTGGTATTAATAGAGGCCTGGATTGAATTGGCTCTTTCCTGGTTTGAGAGTGGGACTCAGTCCCACTCCAGCTGCTATTCGTAGAGGTCTGGAATGAATTGGCTCTTTCCTGGTGTGTGAGTGGGGCTCAGTCCCACTCCAGCTGCTATTAGTAGAGGTCTGGAATGAATTGGCTCTTTCCTGGTTTGTGAGTGGGACTCAGTACCACTCCAGCTGGTATTAATAGAGATCTGGATTGAATTGCCTCTTTCTGGAGTGTGAGTGGGACTCAGTACCACTCCAGAAGTATTAATAGAGGCCTGGAATGAACTGTCCCTTTCCTGGTTTGTGAGTGGGACTCAGTACCCCTCCAGCTGGTATTAATAGAGGGCTGGAT
The DNA here is from genome assembly GCF_036365525.1 of Heterodontus francisci. NCBI lineage: Eukaryota > Metazoa > Chordata > Chondrichthyes > Heterodontiformes > Heterodontidae > Heterodontus > Heterodontus francisci. The sequence goes on along the minus strand of NW_027141154.1, from coordinate 1,552,929 downwards.
TGAATTGGCTCTTTTTGGTGTCTGAGTGGGGCTCAGTACCATTCCTGCTGGTATTAATAGAGGACTGGATTGAATTGGCTCTTTCCTGGTGTGTGAGTGGGAGTTAATTCCACTCCAGCTGGTATTGTGGAGTTCTGGATTGAATTGGCTGTTTCCTGGTGTGTGAGTGGGGCTCGGAACCACTCCAGCTGGGATTAGTAGAGGCCTGGAATGAACTGTCCCTTTCCTGCTGTGTGAGTTTGAATCAGTCGCACTCCAGCTGGGATTAAAAGAGGTCTGGACTGAATTCGCTCTTTCAGGGTGGGTGAGTGGGGTTCAGTACCATTCCAGCTGATATTTATAGATGTTTGAAATGAGCTGTCTCTTATCTGTTGAGTGAGTGAGACTCAGTACCACTCCAAATGTTATTAATAGAGGTCTGGAATGAATTGGCTCTTTCCTGGTGTGTGATTGGGACTCAGTACCACTCCAGCTGGTATTCATAGAACCCTGGATAGAATTGGCTCTTTCTGGTGTCTGAGTGGGACTCAGTACCATTCCTGCTGGTATGAATAGAGATCTGGATTGATTTGGCTCTTTCCTGGTATGTGAGTCGGGATCAGTACCACTGCAGCTGGTATTAATAGAGGCCTGGATTGAATTGGCTCTTTCCTGGTTTGAGAGTGGGACTCAGTACCACTCCAGCTGGTATTAATAGAGGTCTGGATTGAATTCTCTCTTCCCTGGTGTGTGAGTGGGACTCAGTACCACTCCAGCTGGTATTAATAGAGGCCTGGATTGAATTGGCTCTTTTCTGGTGGAAGAGTAGGGCTCAGTACCTCTCCAGCTGGTATTAATAGAGGCCTGGATTGAATTGGCTCTTTTCTGGTGGAAGAGTAGGGCTCAGTACCACTCCAGCTGGTTTCAAGAGAAACCTGGTTTGAATTGGCTCTTTTCTGGTGCAAGAGTAGGGCTCAGTGCAACTCCAGCTGGTATTAATAGAGGCCTGGATTGAATTGGCTTTTTTCTGGGGTGTGAGTGGGGCTCAGTACCACTCAAGCTGGTATTCATGGAGGTCTGGCTTGAATTGGCTCTGTCCTGGTGTGTGAGTGGGACGCAGTGCCACTCCAGCTGGTATTAATAGAGGCCTGGATTGAATTTGCTCCTTCCTGGTGTGTGAGTGGGGCTCAGTACCACTCCAGCTGTTATTAATGGAGTTTTGCATTGAATTGGCTCTTTCCTGGTGTGTGAGTGGGGCTCAGTACCACTCCTGCTGGTATTAATCGAGGCCTGTATTGAACTGGCTCTTTGCTGGTGTGTGAGTGGCACTCAGTACCACTCCAGCCGGTATTAATAGAGGCCTGGATTGAATTGGCGTTTATCTGGGTTGTGAGTGGGACTCAGTACCACTCCAGCTATTATTAATAGAGGCCTGGATTGAATTGGCTCTTTTCTGGTAAATGGGTGGGACTCAGTACCACTCCAGCTGGTATTAATGGAGGCCTGGATTGAATTGGTTCTTTACTGGTGGAAGAGTAGGGCTCAGTACAACTCCAGCTGGTATTAACAGAGGCCTGGATTGAATTGGCTTTTTTCTGCGGTGTGAATGGGGCTCAGTACCACTCAAGCTGGTATTCATGGAGGCCTGGTTTGAATTGGCTCTTTCCTGGTGAATGTGAGGGACTCAGTGCCACTCCAGCTGGTATTAATCGAGGCCTGTATTCAATTGGCTCTTTGCTGGTGTGTGAGTGGGGCTCAGTACCACTCCAGCTGGTATTAATCGAGGCCTGTATTCAATTGGCTCTTTGCTGGTGTGTGAGTGGGGCTCAGTACCACTCCAGCTGGTATTAATAGAGGCCTGTATTGAATTGGCTCTTTCCTGGTGTGTGAGTGTGACTCAGTACCACTCCAGCTGGTATTAATAGAGGCCTGGATTGAATTGGCTCTTTCCTGGTGTGTGAGTGTGACTCAGTACCACTCCAGCTGGTATTAATAGAGGCCTGGATTGAATTTGCTCTTTCCTGGTGTGTGAGTGGGGCTCAGTACCACTCCAGCTGGTATTAATGGAGTTTTGCATTGAATTGGCTCTTTCCTGGTGTTTGAGTGGGGCTCAGTACCACTCCAGCTGGTATTAATCGAGGCCTTTTTTGAATTGGCTCTTTTACCTGGTGTGTGAGTGGGGCTCAGTACCACTCCAGCTGGTATTAATAGAGGCCTGGATTGAATTGGCTCTTTCCTGGTGTGTGAGTGGGTCTCAGTACCATTCCAGCTGGTATTAATCGAGGCCTGGTTTGAATTGGCTCTTTCCTGATGAATGTGAGGGACTCAGTACCACTTCAGCTGGTATTAATAGAGGTCTGTATTGATTTGTCTCTTTCCTGGTGTGTGAGTGGGACTCAGTACCACTCCAGCTGGTATTAATAGAGGCCTGGATTGAATTTGCTCTTTCCTGGTGTGTGAGTGGGACTCAGTACCACTCCAGCTAGTATTAACCGAGGCCTGTATTGAATTGGCTCTTTCCTGGTCTGTGAGTGGGGCTCAGTACCACTCCAGCTAGTATTAATCGAGGCCTGTATTGAATTGGCTCTTTCCTGGTGTGTGAGTGGGGCTCAGTACCACTCCAGCTGGTATTAATAGAGGCCTGGATTGAATTGGTTCTTTACTGGTGTGTGAGTAGGACTCAGTACCATTCCAGCTGGTATTAATAGAAGTCTGTATTGAATTGGCTCTTTTCTGGTGGGAGAGTAGGGCTCAGTACCACTCCAGCTGGTATGAATAGAGGCCTGGATTGAATTGGCTCTTTCTGATAGTGTGAGTGGGACTCAGTACCATTCTAGTTGGTATTAATATAGGCCTGGATTGAATTGGCCTATTTCTGGTGTGTGAGTTGGACTCAGTCCCACTCCAGCTGTTATTAATAGAAGCCTGGAATGAATTGGCTCTTTTCTTGTGGAAGAGTAGGGCTCAGTACCACTCCAGATGGTATTATTCGAGGCCTGGTTTGAATTGGCTCTTCTACCTGGTGTGTGAGTGGGACTCAGTACCACTCCAGCTGCTATTAATAGAGGCCTGGATTGAATTGGCGTTTTTCTGGGGTGTGAGTGGGACTCAGTACCACTCCAGCTGGTATTAATAGAGGCCTTGATTGAATTGGTTCTTTACTGGTGTGTGAGTGGGACTCAGTACCATTCCAGCTGGTATTAATAGAGGTCTGTATTGAATTGGCTCTTTTCTGGTGGAAGAGTAGGGCTCAGTACCACTCCAGCTGGTATTAATCGAGGCCTGGTTTGAATTGGCTCTTTCCTGGTGAATGTGAGGGACTCAGTCCCATTCCAGCTGGTATTAATAGAGGTCTGGATTGAATTGGCTCTGTCCTGGTGTGTGAGTGGGGCTCAGTACCACTCCAGCTTGTATTAATAGAGGCCTGGAATGAACTGGCTCTTCCCTGATGTGTGAGTTGGACTGAGTACCACTCCAGCTGGTATTAATAGAGACCTGGATTAGATTAGATTAGAGATACAGCACTGAAACAGGCCCTTCGGCCCACCGAGTCTGTGCCGACCATCAACCACCCATTTATACTAATCCTACACTAATCCCATATTCCTACCAAACATCCCCACCTGTCCCTATATTTCCCTACCACCTACCTATACTAGGGGCAATTTATAATGGCCAATTTACCTACCAACCAGCAAGTCTTTTGGCTTGTGGGAGGAAACTGGAGCACCCGGAGAAAACCCACGCCGACACAGGGAGAACTTGCAAACTCCACACAGGCAGTACCCAGAATCGTGTCACGTGAGTGAGTGGGGCTCAGGACCGCTGCAGCTGGTATTAATAGACGCCAGGAATGAACTGTCCCTTTACTGCTGTGTGACTGGGGCTCAGTACCACTCCACCTGGTGTGAATAGAGGCCTGTATTGAATTGGCTCTTTCCTGGTGTGTGAGTGGGAGTTAATTCCACTCCAGCTGGTATTAATAGAGACCTGGATTGAATTGGCTCTTTCTGGGGTGTTAGTGGGGCTCAGTGCCACTCCAGCTGGTATTAGTAGAGGTCTGGATTGAATTGGCTCTTTCCTGGTATGTGGGTGGGGCTCAGTCCCACTCCAGCTGGTATCAATGGCGGTCTGGCTTTAATTGGCTTTTTCCTGGTGTGTGAGTGGGGCTCAGTACCATTCCAGCTGCGATTAATAAAGGTTTGCATTGAATTGGCTCTTTCCTGGTGTGTCAGTGGGACTCATTAAAACTCCAGCTGGTATTAATAAAGGTTGGTATTGAATTGGCTCTTATCTGGTGTGTGAGTGGGGCTCAATACCGCTCCAGCTGGCATTAATAGAGGTCTGGATTGATTTGGCTGTTTCCTGGTGTGTGTGTGGGACTCAGTACCACTCCAGCTATTTTTAACAAAGGCTACTTCGATCTGATGATATGCACTGTTGTCTGTTTGATGTCACCTGCACAGCGGCCATTTTAAGCGACATGTGCTGCGGCCATTCTAAATGATGTGCTCTGCGGTCTGTTTGATATTACCTTCACTGCGGCTATTTTACGTGACATGTGGTACGGCCATTTTAAATGATATGCACTGTGGTCTGTTTGATGTCACCGTCACTGCGGCCATTTTCAATGATATGCTCTGTGGTCTGTTTGATATTACCTTCACTGCGGCTATTTTACGTGACATGTGGTACGGCCATTTTAAATGATATGCACTGTGGTCTGTTTGATGTCACCGTCACTGCGGCCATTTTCAATGATATGCTCTGTGGTCTGTTTGATATTACCTTCACTGCGGCTATTTTACGTGACATGTGGTACGGCCATTTTAAATGATATGCACTGTGGTCTGTTTGATGTCACCTTCACTGCGGCCATTTCACGTGACATGTGGTACGGCCATTTTAAATGACATGCTCTGTGGTCTGTATGATGTCACCTTCACTGCGGCCATTTTACGCGACATGTGCTGCGGCCATTTTAAATGATATGCTCTGTGATCTGTTTGAATTGAGAGTAATCCACGGGGATCATTTTCAATGTTTTCTGTCCAGGGCAGTGAATGTAACAGATTATAAATGAGAATAAAGTCTCATAAAAGATAATAAATCACAGACAATCATAAAGATTATAAAGATTTACAAAGTGAGAGAAAGAATTATAAACAGTTTATAAAGGTTGTAAAGGTCAGTAAATGTTTATAAATTATTATAAATTATTATCAATAATTATCAGCATTCTTTTTGTATGAAAGGGATTATAAAAGAATCAGAAAGATTCAGACCCCGCCCCCACTCCCGTCACCCTGGAAACAGACCCCGCCCCCACACCGTCACCCTGGAAACAGACCCCGCCCCCACACCGTCACCCTGGAAACAGACCCCGCCCCCACTCCGTCACCCTGGAAACAGACCCCGCCACCACTCCCCGTCACCCTGTAAACAGACCCCGCCCCCACTCCCGTCACCTGGAAACAGACCCCGCCCCCACTCCCGTCACCTTGGTAACAGACCCCGCCCCCATTCCCGTCACCTTGGTAACAGACCCCGCCCCCACTCCCGTCACTCTGGAAACAGACCCCGCCCCCACTCCCGTCACCTTGGTAACAGACCCCGCCCCCCACTCCGTCACCTTGGTAACAGACCTCGCCCCCACTCCCTTCATGCTGGAAACAATCCACGTCCCCACTCCCGTTACCCTGGAAACAGACGCCGCCCCCACTCCCGTCACTCTGGACGCAGACCCCGCCCCCACTCCCGTCACCCTGGAAACCGGCCCCACCCCCACTCCCTTCACCCTGGAAGCAGACCCCGCCCCCACTCCCGTCACCTTGGAAACCGGCCCCGCCCCCACTCCCGTCACCCTGGAAACAGAACCCGCCCCCACTCCCGTCACCCTGGAAACCGGCCCTGCCCCCACCCCCGTCACCCTGGAAACAGAACCCGCCCCCACTCCCGTCACGCTGGAAACAGACCCCGCCCCCACTCGTTCACCTTGGTAACAGACCCCGCCCCCACTCCCGTCACCTTGGTAACAGACCCCGCCCCCGCTCCCGTCACCCTGGAAAAATACCCCGCCCCCACTCCCGTCACCCTGGAAACAGACCGCGCCCCAACTCCCGTCACTCTGGTAACAGACCCCGCCCCCACTCCGTCTCTCTGGAAACAGACCCCGTCCCCACTCCCGTCTCTCTGGATACAGACCCCGCCCCCACACCGTCAATCAGAAAACAGACCCCGCCCCACTCCCGTCACTCTGGAAACAGACCCCGCCCCCACTCCCGTCTCTCTGGATACAGACCCCGCCCCCACACCCGTCAATCAGAAAACAGACCCCGCCCCACTCCCGTCACTCTGGAAACAGACCCCGCCCCCACTCCCGTCTCTCTGGATACAGACCCCGCCCCCACACCCGTCAATCAGAAAACAGACCCCGCCCCACTCCCGTCACTCTGGAAACAGACCCCGCCCCCACTCCCGTCTCTCTGGATACAGACCCCGCCCCCACACCCGTCAATCAGAAAACAGACCCCGCCCCACTCCCGTCACTCTGGAAACAGACCCCGTCCCCACTCCCGTCTCTCTGGATACAGACCCCGCCCCCACACCCGTCAATCAGAAAACAGACCCCGCCCCCACTCCCTTCACCCTGGAAGCAGACTCCGCTCCAACTCTCGTCACCTTGGAAGTTGACCCCGCCCCCAGACACCGTCACCCTGGAAACAAACCCCGCCCCCACTCCCGCCACCCTGGAAACAGACCCCGCCCACCCCGTCACCTTGGAAACAGTCCCCTCCCCCGCTCTGTCTCCATGGTGACAGTCCCCTCCCCCGCTCTGTCTCCATGGTGACAGTCTCCTCCCCCGCTCTGTCTCCATGGTGACAGTCCCCTCCCCCTCTGTGTCTCCATGGTGACAGTCTCCTCCCCCGCTCTGTCTCCATGGTGACAGGCCCCTCCCCCGCTCTGTCTCCATGGTGAGAGGCCCCTCCCCCGCTCTGTCTCCATGGTGACAGTCCCCTCCCCCGCTCTGTCTCCATGGTGACAGGCCCCTCCCCCGCTCTGTCTCCATGGTGACAGTCCACTCCCCCGCTCTGTCTCCATGGTGACAGTCCCCTCCCCCGCTCTGTCTCCATGGTGACAGTCTCCTCCCCCGCTCTGTCTCCATGGTGAGAGGCCCCTCCCCCGCTCTGTCTCCATGGTGAGAGGCCCCTCCCCCGCTCTGTCTCCATGGTGAGAGGCCCCTCCCCCGTTCTGTCTCCATGGTGAGAGGCCCCTCCCCCGCTCTGTCTCCATGGTGACAGTCCCCTCCCCCGCTCTGTCTCCATGGTGACAGTCCCCTCCCCCGCTCTGTCTCCATGGTGACAGTCTCCTCCCCCGCTCTGTCCCCATGGTGACAGTCCCCTCCCCCGCTCTGTCTCCATGGTGAGAGGCCCCTCCCCCGCTCTGTCTCCATGGTGAGAGGCCCCTCCCCCGCTCTGTTTCCATGGTGACAGTCCCCTCCCCCGCTCTGTCTCCATGGTGACAGTCCCCTCCCCCGCTCTGTCTCCATGGTGACAGTCCCCTCCCCCGCTCTGTCTCCATGGTGAGAGGCCCCTCCCCCGCTCTGTTTCCATGGTGACAGGTCCCTCCCCCGCTCTGTCTCCATGGTGACAGGTCCCTCCCCCGCTCTGTCTCCATGGTGACAGTCCCCTCCCCCGCTCTGTCTCCATGGTGACAGTCCCCTCCCCCGGTCTGTCTCCATGGTGACAGTCCCCTCCCCCGCTCTGTCTCCATGGTGACAGTCCCCTCCCCCGCTCTGTTTCCATGGTGACAGGTCCCTCCCCCGCTCTGTCTCCATGGTGACAGTCCCCTCCCCCGCTCTGTCTCCATGGTGACAGGTCCCTCCCCCGCTCTGTCTCCATGGTGACAGGCCCCTCCCCCTCCTCTGATTATTGAATTAATTTAACAATTGTATTAAAGGGATATTTCAGCACATTCTTCACCTGCTCTCTGAACTGAGTCTGGGTCACGGCGTAAATCACAGTGTTTGTGGAGCAGCTCAGGAGCTGGAGCATGAAGGCCAATTCCGGCAGAAACACCGGGAGATAAACAGACCGATAACCCATCCACCACATCCTCCTCCATATCGAATACACCATTAACAGGGCCCACAACAGCATGAAATTACCAGAGATAACTAACAGTAAAATGATAGATTTCCTTCGACTCTCCATCTCGGGGTCTCTGTGACTCTCTCCACTGCTGTGAGCCCGGAGTCTCCTGCGTCCTCTGCTGCTCACTAAAATGTGTCTGACGGTGAGAGCGTTGAGCAGCAGAATCAGCACAAATGGAATGACCGGCGTTAGAATGTTGTGGAGGAACTCGATTGTTCCCCAGACACGAGATTCCACAACATCTATTGTTACATCACAAAACCAGGGGAGGTTCCCCAGCCAATACCGACCCGTTAACATAAAATACCAGAAGATGTTCTTTAAACAGCTCAGCACACTCACTGTTCCCACAACCACAGCACATGTTTTCTCACTGCAATATCTACTTTTCAGATTCTGACAACAAATGGCCACAAATCGATCAAAGGTGAAAGTGACGGTGAACCAGACAGAACAGTCTGTGACTGTGTAAAGCAGGACGGCGTGGATATTACACACGGGGATGGAATACAGGAACCAAAACTGTTCCCGATAAACAATGGGAATGTGTCTGAATATCAGGTCCAGGATAATGACCAGTAGATCCGCCGCTGACATGGCCACCAGGTACCGAGTGACACATTTGGAGAGACCGCACTTTCCCCGAGACAGGATCCCAATCGTCAGCAAGTTAACTGTGAGGAAGGGAAATAAACAGAGAAATTAGACATCAGACTGGAGCAATGTTACCAGATCTGTGTATGTGTGTGAGTGTCAGAAATAAACAGAGAAATTAGACATCAGACTGGAGCAATGTTACCAGATCTGTGTATGTGTGTGAGTGTCAGAAAGAGAGAAAGAGAGGGCGTGCACATATTTGAGAGAATGTGATTCAGCAAGTGTGTGTGTCTGTGAGTGCATGTGAGCGCGAGAGAGAGAAAGAGACAGAGTGTCTGTGTGTCTATATATATAAATATATATATATATATATCTCTCAGTGCCTGGGTTCTGGTGTGTGTGTGTGTGTGTGTGTGTGTGTGTGTGTGTGTGTGTGTGTGTGTGTGTGTGTGTGTGCATATATATAAGTCTCAGTATCTGGGCTGTGGTGTGTGTTTGTGTGTGTGTGTGTTTTTGTGTGTGTGTGTGTCTGTGTGCATATATATAGGAATCAGTGTCTGGGCTGTGGTGTGTGGGTGTGTGTGTGCATATATATAAGTCTCAGTGTCTGTGCTGTGGTGTGTGTGTGTGTATGTGTGCATATATATAAGTCTCAGTGTCTGTGCTGTGGTGTGTGTGTGTGTATGTGTGCATATATATAAGTCTCAGTGTCTGGGCTGTGGTGTGTGTGTGTGTGTGTGTGTGTGTGCATATATATAAGTCTCAGTGTCTGGGCTGTGCTGTGTGTGTGTGTGTGTGTGCATATATATAAGTCACAGTATCTGGGCTGTGGTGTGTGTTTGTGTATGTGTGTGTTTATGTGTGTGTGTGTGTGTGTGTGTGTGTGTGTGTGTGTGTGTGTGTGTGTGTGTGTGCATATATAAAGGAATCAGTGTCAGGGCTGTGGTGTGTGTGTGTGTGTGTGTGTGCATATATATATAAGTCTCAGTATCTGGGCTGTGGTGTGTGTTTGTGTGTGTGTATGTGTGTGTGCATATATATAAGTCTCAGTGTCTGGGCTGTGCTGCGTGTGTGTGTGTATATATATAAGTCTCAGTGTCTGTGCTGTGGTGTGTGTGTGTGTGTGTATGTGTGCATATATATAAGTCTCAGTGTCTGGGCTGTGGTGTGTGTGTGTGTGTGTGTGCATATATATAAGTCTCAGTGTCTGGGCTGTGCTGTGTGTGTGTGCATATATATACGTCTCAGTGTCTGGGCTGTGGTGTGTGTGTGTGTGTGTGTGCATATATATAAGTCTCAGTGTCTGGGCTGTGGTGTCTGTGTGTGTGCATATATATCAGTCTCAGTGTCTGGGCTGCTGTGGTGTGTGTGTGTGTTTGTGTGTGTGTGCATATATATAAGTCTCAGTGTCTGGGCTGTGGTGTGTGTGTGTGTGTGTGTGTGTGCAGAAATAAGTCTCAGTGTCTGGGCTGCTGTGTGTGTGTGTGTGTGTGTGTGTGTACATATATAATTCTCAGTGTCTGGGCTGTGGTGTGTGTGTGTGTGTGTGTGTGTGTGTGTGTGTGCATATATATAAGTCTCAGTGTCTGGGCTGTGATGACTGTGTGTGTGCATATATATAAGTCTCAGTGTCTGGGCTGTGGTGTGTGTGTGTGTGTGCAGAAATAAGTCTCAGTGTCTATGCTGTGGTGTGTGTGTGT